>NC_143133.1:105329523-105481039 GCF_059928025.1 Delphinapterus leucas
CTACACAGATTTTTTTTTTCCCAACTCACTTGATAGTACCGGTGATTATATAGTAACCATTGCCATAGTAAAAACTCAATTCTCAAAACATCGTCTGGGCTTTTTACTGCTTCTATTACTGATGTAAACTAGTTAGAAAATTTTAATCCACAGGATTTTCCTTGTTCTGACCTAAGGTAGGGGTGAGGGAATGAGAAACAGAGAATTTGAGAACAAGGTAAGCATCCGTTATTTATTTGGGGAGTTCTTTAAAGATTTAAGCTATTTTATTAATTTAACAAGGGTGAATTAAGGACAATTTGTCCAGCTCTTAAGATATCTTTTCAGACTGAAAATAAGTTATTAAAAATTACCAATGTACAAATACAATTTACCTTAAGAAGTCTAAGTTGTTATAATAAGTGAAGCTATAAGCACCTAAGCTTTAAGAAACCTAGAGTATTAGTACAGAATAGTATATATGCTTACTAATGAGGAGAAAAAATTGAGACAGAAGAAAACTTGGTATTAAGCTCACATCAAGTTAGTGTTTTATTCTGGGGCTTAACTTCCCTTATAGTTGCAAATAGCCATTTAGAAAGTTGAGAAAGAGGAGAAGAAAAAAAATCTTGTTTAGTAAATGCATGTTTTCCTACATGACTTTTTAAAAACTAGTCTCATATCCTAAGTTATTTCTATTTCTTCGATTGTCCTAAGTTTCTGTTATCTTTACTGACAAACAGAAAACTGTTCAACTTTACACTTTCTTGAATTTCTGTGCTCCCAAGTACAAACCAATTTCTTTTACACGCTGGCGGAGGGGTTCTGGTATCTGCAGGAGTGAAGCAAGTGGTGTCATTTGCTGTAACCGAACGAAGCCCCTGATTGCGACCTCGGTACAAGAGGGAAGACTTAGGAGAAGGCTACCTGCATTTCTGGACCAAATATCCTAGATATTTTCTTTTTAACTTTTATTATGAAAATTTTCGAAAAAGGAAAAGTTAAAAGATGAGTACAGTGAAACCCCACACATCCACCCGCCAACATAAGGCCATATTTATTTTAAGATGTCTTTTTCTTCTTCCTTTTCTCTTTCCCCCAGCTTTCTGCAAGTATGTATGCATGAATGTATATAGCTTTGCTGAACCACTTAAGAGTATATTGCAGATATCATGCCACCCCACTTTTCAATGCCTTTTGGGCGTATGCATCTCCCCCAGCCACAACAGCACAGCCCCAAATTAACAAAAAGTCGCTAGTCATATCAAATACACATTCAGATTACTCAGTGGTTCCTCAAATGTTTTACGTAGCTATTTTCTTGAACTGTAATCTAAAGTCTCTTTTATTTTCTAACAAATTTCTAAAATGTTTTTTCTTTTGTAACATACTTTTTGAAGAAACTACACCAATTATCTTGGAGAAAGTCCCAGATTCTGGGTTTGTCCAATTAATTCCTCATGGTATCATTTAACTTGTTCTTTACCCAGAAACAACCCCGGCAGGAATATCTCATCTCACAAGTGATGTTCCATAATTTATACTGCAACATATCTGGAGGTACATGATTATCATGTTATTAGTGATGTTAACTTTGATCACTCGAGTTAGATGCGAAGCATAAAACTCTTACAAATGGCACTTTTCCCCCCTTTCACACTAATACGTGAGGTAATATTTCGTATTATGACATAATCTGTTTTCTTTCAACCTCTAATGATTTTAGATTCCACTGGTGATCCCTGTGTGAATCAATATTTCACTAGGGGCTGCAAAATGGTGATTTTTCTAAGCCTGCCAATATCTCTACTTTTTTTTTTAAACTGGCCATTCCTAGTACCTTAGGTAACACCCTGACGGATTTAGAATGTTATAAATGTACCGTCTCCTTTATAATTCATTCAAATGAAATGGCAGTGCAACCACCAACAGTTTTTCTTTTTTCAAAAAAAAATTTAAATATTTATTTATTTATTGTGGCTGACCTGGGTCTCAGTTGCGGCACGTGGGATCTTCGTTGTGGCATGTGGGATCTTTTAGTTGGCAGCGTGTGGGCTTCTTAGTTATGGCACGTGAACTCTTAGTTGCAGCATGCGGGATCTAGTTTCCCGAAGAGGCATCAAACCTGGGCCCCCTGCACTGGGAGCGTGGCGTCTTACCCACTGGACCACCAGGGAAGTCCCCACCAAATGTTTTTCTATATTTGAATTTTGTATCACAAACCAGATTCGTTTTTACTACATGAGCTAAGAACCATACAAGGAGTTGGGGATGCAGGGTGAATAAAAAGCAATCCCCTGTGCCTTTCTAAAGAGCTTAGAGCCTAGCCTTAATAATAAGCACATATATATTCCTCAAAGGAAAGAAGTATAATTATCTGCCTAAAACTTTAGGTACTTTTTCATAAAAAGCTTCCTAATACAGAATTAGAAATCATTTAGGGGGAGGATCAAAGTCAAGTCGCAAATATAAAAATAATTTGAGTATTTAATTCATTACTCTAAAAACTTCATAATTTTAAAACTTTGCAGCAAGGCCAACAGCATTAAAGTTACCTTCCCTCTCCCTACCTCATAATACCTTCCACTGCTTTTTTTTTTTACAGTGAGATTTTGCTTTTTCCATAGAACTTCAATAGTGAAAGCTCCGAGATATAGTGAAGACTAATACGGTTTACGTTTTGCTTCCCTACGTGCCCCCATGCCAGCTCAATGTACATTTCACTTCTAAGATATTTATACAACATACACCTGTACCCAAAGCAAAACAACAGGAAAGTCTAAGATATGGAAAGTTACTTTTGTGTCTAAGCTCAACAAAGTGGTGTCTCGTTCTTTGATTTTTCTTACGAATCAACATCTTATGAGAAACCATAGTTGCAGAAAGCTCTCAGTCTTCGACAGAGGATGCATATGGCAAAGCCTAGCTTGGGCCCAAACCAAACAAACTGTGGTTTTATTTTTTTAATGGAAGTTTCATTTGTAAAAATGTCATTGACATTCCAGCTCTGATAGCATATTAATCAACTAACTACTCAGGGACAGAGTTAGGGTTGTCGGACTGGGCCTTATTTCCCTTCCTCATATGGAGAGCCTCCTCTTTCCACAGCAGAGTTACAAACAGAATAATAAATAGTTCTCACTTAATATACAGAAACTGGTATGAGTTTGCCTTTACTCGACAAAAACAAAGCTGAACTTCATAGTTTTCTGTACATTAGGAGAGCCACTTGGCGATTTATTATAAAGGCTCATTTATGCCAGAAAACCTGTTGAGCAGGAAACCTTCAAGTGGGAACACAGAATAGAATTTAATGCAGGTCCTTAAAAGAGGAAAGTTGTTTGCATTGTCATTCTATTTTAACACGTCTTGCTATGCTGTAAAAATAGTTAAGGACCTGTGGCCCTTGGAAAAGCTTTGAACTAATGCAAAATATAACTGGCCTTTTGGTCAGAAAATAGCCTATTCACAACTGGATAGTCTTAGCCAATATAAAAATATGCAGTCTTACAGGGGGAATAATTTTTTTAAGTGCCTAAATTTGGTTAGAATTGAGTGATGAAGGATCTCAGATGGTCTTAACTCTCCCGGAAAGGTTCAAGAAAAGAGCTAATGGGCAGATGTTAAGCAATATTACTACAAAATATAGGCGTTCTTAAGCTTCACAAAAATCAGTACAAATTATATACAGGTGTTACACTGAATCAGGAATTTAGATATTTTGCTTTTGTTTTCCACACCTACAGTCATCTCTAGTGAAGGGTAAAGGAGACTGGGCATATGAGGTAGATATATTATTCTTCAAATTAACAGTCCCAAGATTTAACTTTAGCTTTTTCAATATGCATAATTTTACTTAATATAGTCCTTTTGAGGTTCACAGTATTTCAGAATACTTTAAGATTAGTGGATCGTAAATGCTTTGAAATATATCTAATATGAATCCATTTGGGGGTGGATTATTTTTTTCAACTGAGAAGACATTTATCCACATAGTGCTTTAGTAGAAGAAATGGTACTTTTGACACATTGATTTAATTATGCAGTTGAAATTGGAAGGATTTAAAGGGGAATTCATATATTTAGTTGCAAATACTCACCTGGCATTACATTTGGAGTTGGGAGTTGGCTAGGTCAGTTTAATGTTTTGGGGCCTTGTGAAAAAAAGGGCCTTAAACAGATAATCTCTAAGGAAACTTCTAGCTTCAACTCTACGGGATACACTTCAGTAACATCATCAGTGTGCTCTGAATATGGAAAAGATGCTTCTTAAAGTCTAGATTTCAGCTAAATTACTTCTAGAAGCCCACGTCCCTCCTGGGCTCTAAGATTTTGGCAACTTTGGGATTATTAATTAAAAAAGGAGGCCATCAGACTGAGGTGGCTTTAATGCCTTAGTAGCCTACGTAAGCAAACCAACACTTAAGCCACAAATGCCTCAAACTTAAGAAATCAAAACCTAAGGACAACTAATCACAAAGAGCCAACTAGGCTTTCCCAAATAATCAACCCTTAAGCTACAGTCAATCAAAGGCTTTCCTTCCTTTGCACCTACCTCTTCTCTATAAAAGTCTCCCCCCAACCCCAGCTCCTGCTGGTGGAGGGCTAACCACTTCCAGTTTGGTGCTACCTGATTCAAATCGATTTTAAATATAAAATCAAAATTTTTAATATGCCTCAGTTTATCTTTTAACAGGATGAAGAGTTCAATTTCACAGGCTTGCTCTTCAGTGCTTTTTTTTTCTTGAAAAATTTCTATTTTAATGAGAGAAAAGTTAGCCATTTCTATCTATCCTCTGCCCCACACCCCACAACTCCCCAAATCCTGATGGTTCAGCCTTTATCTTCTTGGTGGTTTTCCCCTATCCACTTAAAACATTTATAAAAGGATGTTCTGCTGACTATATGCATGGTGTCCTTTTATGTATACTGGCTTTAAAAATATGCTAAACAGGCACATGTATATAAATTGGCAAAATCTTTCTTGAAAGCCAACTGTCAATGCATAGTAAAGTCCTAAAAATGTGTATATACTTTGAGGGCTCATTTTCACTTTTGGAATCTAACCTAAGGGAATAACCTGATAAGAGTGCACCTTAAAGGATATTCAAACTAGAGCTTACAATAGAAATAACTGGTAACTAAAGTATCTACTTTCAGGGGGATTTAGGGGGTCCCATGCAGTACTTATTGATTTGGGAAGTTATTTATTTTATCCTCAATTTTTGAGATTATCTTCAAATTATTTTCTACAAGGAATATGAGTTACTTTCCTAACGAAGTAAATATACCACTGGCTAACATGTTAATTTACTTATTTCTTTTGCACATGTACCCACTACTCAAAATCACTGATAATTTTAGTTTATTCTGAAAAATCATCAGTCCATGAAACAATTTAATTCCTTAGCTACAACTGTTATTGAAGTGTGTAAGAGTGGACATGATCTGCTGCTCCCAAGAGATTCCAATTGAGGGAAAAGAGTAACTTACTGAAATAAAACAATTTTAAGTGACAGAAGCACCAGTTTTTGTCACTGTTTTTAAAGACAAATCACATGTCCTCATTTTTTTCCAAATAGTTGCTTCTTATTTTAAATTATGAAGAGTCAGAGGAATGAGGTACTGAAGCAAACACTTTTAATAAGAATACAAAATTCACACCAGAGGCACATTCTGGGGAATGTAAATGAACTATCACAAGTAGTAATTCTGCTGGAAGAATAAAATAAGGCTCTCTCAGAGTACAAATATACAGGAGGGAATGATTTAAAATAGGTTTATGATTAATAGTCACATTACATTGTGTTAAGCACTGGAAACAGGCATATTAATTAAAAAGCCAGCTAAATGGCATTTGAACATATATAACAAATCTTACAGTCCACAAAGTTCATGTATAACAGTAATTTTAAGTACTTCATTTCAACACAAAAGAAATGAACAGAAGAAGAGATACCTCTCAAAATATTAATTTATGTCTATGTCAAAAATCAAGAGAACTTATATTTTAAAAGGATTACATTACTGATAAAACCACACAGCAGACAGGCCGACCACGTAACACAAAACCAAAGGCACTGAGCATGAAACAGCACTGGCCCTTCCAGCCCCCTTCTTCTGGCTACCACCACACGGACCCACGCCACCTTTCCTTTATTCAAATGAAAACAAGTCCTCTGTCTTCCCATTCTGCAAAAGGAATGAAGAAAAGCCAAACAGCAAATTTTAGAGTTGATTTCTCCATAAACCTTAAATGTGGCTTAACAAATACAAAGAAACTCAACATTTATACACAGTGCTCCTTTGCAAGGAAGTAACAGACACATCAAACATTATCTGAAAGGGGCTTCTTTATGGATTTATGTACATTGGTTGAATGAGAATTACTGTATCTGAGAAGGCACATATCTGTGATTTAAGGCTTAACCGGTATTGTTACACATAGAAGTCAATGAAAGCTGTCTAGGGATTCACTTCTGTCAAAGTGGAACTTACCCAAAAACTAGCTTTCCAAGCACAGAGTTCTACTCTAGAAACCATGGAGAATTTCTATTCCCAAGTCTACCTGTCAAAAAAATTCTCTTAAGCAGGTTTCATTATGAATCAAAGAAATGGCTAACATAAACGCTCCATGACTTTGGGTGACGCAAATTCATAAGTTCAAAAGCCTCACAGAAATGACAGTGTGATTCCTGCGCCTTTAAGAAAGAGTCTTAAACAAAATTATAATGGTACAGATTCATTTTTAAAAAGGTATTTGCCACAACTCCACAAGCCAATCAGTCATTCATTAGAGCTGCCACCTCTCTGTGGATGCTGCAGGAACACCATATAATTTTACTCTGCAAAATAGTTTCTTTTTTCTTTAAGACAATACATGAAAATGAATCTCTTAAAGATATTTAATATATTCATATATAAAATATCTGATGTTGATACAAATCATGTAAACCTCCCTTCGGAAAAGGTACAACTGGTCCTCATTTGCAGGACCAAAAACCTTGAATTTTTATCTTGTCAGTGCAAATCTATATTAAGTGTTTTCAAACTACAGAAATAGCCATCAACCCTCACAATACAAAAGGATTTCTCAAAAAGGAAAATTATTGTGTTCAGATTATAGAAATTATGTTTACATTAAAACCACCCACCTTCCCATGAAATTTAACAGTTCAATTGTTAAAGTATGAAAAAAGGGAAAAATTAAAGCTGTTTGTGCAAGAATCACTACAATGGTTGTCACCCTTTTCCTCTTCCCCCAACTCTGCTTAATTCTTATTAGGTTTGTTTAGAAATATAACAATGTGACTTTCCCTTTTTTTCCAGGTGTGATTTTACTGTTCTTCAAGCCAAGACGGGGTGTCCACTCCAGGATTTTTCAATTTGATATGGAACTGTTTAAGTGTCTGTTCAAGCTGCTTCTGATTCCCAGCAAAGTAAGCGGCAATGGCATTGTGGAAAAGGACCAGCTGATTGTGTAATACTTTAACCTGTGAACAGAGCAGAGTTACAAGACCAAGCATTAACACCAATGACAATGAAATATAAGGTGATTTATTACATGTCGTAATGAAAGAGCATATCTCTCCTCCAGAAAAGTTTTTTTGACAAAGTATTTCTCACACACCGATTGTACATTGCTTTGTAAAGTCACTGAACCTTCGATGAAGGTTCTTAACTTCCCTGAAGGGAACAGATCAGCTAAATATGTACTCTCTTAACCATTTTCAAACATTATTGAGCTTACTTTAATTAAACATATCATTAGATCCCCCTTCAAACTAAGTATATTCAAAATCAAATTTTGAAGAGGCAAAATTATACATAAATAATTACTATATGATACATGCTCTATACCAAGTATGGACATCATTAAGGCCACACTTTACGTAAAACTGAGTAGGCTGGATACTTTTAAATACCGTACTTCTCTGCAAAGACTGAAGAAGGATGGCAAGAGCTGCCCAGAAGGCCAATGTACTTAAAGTTCATATGCCTCTCAGTTCTTTTCAACTTCGTATTACTTCTAATGATATCAAGAGTATGTTTTAATCAGGTAACACTATCTCTATGACTCTTTTAAAGAAATCAAAAAAAGCATCAAAAAGAGTTTATGAATGAAGTGTTTCCTGAGGTCTTATTTATAACCGCAAATCGTTCAACAGTAAAGTATAAAATACACTCTAATTTACCCATCCAATGCAATATTCATTAAAACTGAGCTTTAATCATTTTTAATGATGTAAAAACATCTGATATATGACGCTAAGTGAAAAACTAGGATTATAACATATATGATATGACATCTGCATTCACTATTAACACACACATGCATAGTCTCTCTAGCCATTTCTTTGTTCATGTACCTCTATAAAGGAAATAACACTAATATATTTATAGCAGATATCTTTGATTTGTAAAGACTTTATTTTAAAAATTAAAATGTTATAAAAATGGCACTGCTCAAGATTATAAAGTAAAATCTCCTGATCCACTCTGCATTTATTCTCTCCTCCTCGCCTGAGAGAAGCACTGTTAACATTTTATTGTGTATCCTTTGAGAAATTTTCTAGGCTTATATACAATATTTAAAAACATAAACAGATTGCACCATGCACACTTTCAGTAACAGATTTTTACTTAAAGTATCTTAGATAACTTTTAATTCCATTCATTTGTTCATTCAACAGACCTTAAGTACCTTCTAAGTGCCAGGCACTGTTCTAGGAGATACAGAAAGAAATTCCTTCCCTCATGAGCTTACAGGCTTGGGGTGGAAAAAGGAGGAGGTAGGCAGGAAACCAAATAAGTACTGACCCCAGGGAATGAGTATCTCAAGCCTTGCGAAGAAGCTGGGTTAACATTTAGGGCATCTGGGGCTGCTGATTCAACTAAAGTTGTTTAAAAAATAAAAGGGATTTTTTTCCTCTTTCTCTGACAAAGATAAGAAAGTTTCTGGCAGGGAGATAGTTGAAGAGGGCCAGAGGCTAAAAATGTCTGTACAAACTAAAAAAAACACCTTGAATTCACCTGGTCAGAAATTTAAGGCCTGCAACCTTCCTAAATGAAAACCTTTGGTACCAGGTACAAGGATGACAACAAAACCTGATGCATAAGACTACACATCAGGCACAGTACTAGGGATACAAGGATACAAGGCTAAGGCAGAGTGCAGTACAAATGATGGTCAGTATGATAAATGGGTAGTAAAAATACCTCTTGTTAACTTAAAAAAAGAAAAAAAAGGCACTTGTGGGAAGAAGAGGGTTTTTTCAAGAAAGGTTGAAAGAGAACATCGGGATGGGAGAACTCTAACTCCCCTGCCCTCCGGTGCTGAGATAAGGGGGGTATATTTCAAAGGATGATGAACCTCCATCCAGGGGCAATTATTAAGGAAACAGGATAATGATAGGAAAAGCAGGTTTCTAGAAGGCAATTAGGAGGTGAGCAAAGTATATTATTATAATGACTGTTACAATAATGGCCCAACCACCCCTCTCAATCCACACTCTTGGGGAGGCTCCTACAATGGAAATAAGCTTGGCCTGTAACTTTAGAAAATGAGGCCTGATAAGCAAGTGCTGGCGCTCTGGGACTGGTGTCGCCACGTTGTGAGGAAACCCTGTGTAGCCTCCCTTTGGGATGAAAGCCCATGGGGACAGAGGCCCAGTCATTCCAGCTGCTCCCAGTACCCAGCAGGCATTGTAGTTGAAAGTGCAACAGGAAGAATCCACCTATCCCATGCCTAGGCAATGGTGGGAAATAATAAATCACTGGTGTAATAGGCCACTGAGTAGTGGGCGTTTCATTATGCAGCAAAAGAGGTACATCCCTGAAAAAGGTTAAAGGGGCTTCCCTGGTGGCACAGTGGTTAAGACTCCATGCTCCCAACACAGGGGGCCCGGGTTTGAGCCCTGGTCAGGAAACTAGATCCCAAATGCATGCCACAATTAAGAGTTCACATGCCACAACTAAGGAGCTGGGGAGCCGCAACTAAGGAGCGCACATGCCGCAGCTAAATAAATATATAAAAAAAGAAATGTTTATTACAGAAAATAAGATAAAATAAAGGGACCTCCCTGGTGGCGCAGGGGTTAAGAATCCACCTGCCAATGCAGGGGACATGGGTTCGATCCCTGATGTGGGAAGATACCACATGCCGCGGAGCAACTAAGCCTGTGCGCCACAACTACTGAGCCTGCACTCTAGAGCCCGTGAGACACGACTACTGAAGCCCGCGTACCTAGAGCCAGTGCTCCGCAACAAGAGAAGCCACCACAGTGAGAAGCCCGCGCACTGCAACGAAGAGTAGCCCCGGCTTGCCACAACTAGAGAAAGCCTGCGTGCAGCAATGAAGACCCAACGCAGCCAAAAATAAATAAGTAAATAAATAAATTTATTTTTTTAAAAAAAGGAAAAGGTTAAGAATGTGCTTTCCTAGGAATGAATGAGGGTCTAGAAAACAGTGAAAAGGAGGAAAATCAGAGGGAGGAGGATAGGCCTAGAATGAAGAAAGGCTAAAACATGGCTGTGATACAGGAGAGAAATTAATTGAGAAAGCAGCTAGGGAACAGAGACTCAAACAAACAAGCGACGCAAAACTGCTACTAACCAGGCCCAAGACCTAAGTGCAGTTTAGGAGCACATACAGTATCTTTGAGAACTTTTACTTCCAATTTTCTGGGAAGAGGTGCATTAGGCATAGTTGATACTGGTCACAGCCTTCCCAAATTTTTATTTGTTATTCACCTATGTCATTAGTAAAATATCCCCATTACTAGTACTGTTCTTTTATAGAAATTACCAGAAAGAGCTCTGGAATCAGGGGGCACGCGTGCCAGTCCCAGTTGTACCATTTCCCAGTTTTCTTTGTGACACCAGGCACGGGTTACTTCTAACTTCACTGGCCAAGGTCTTTATCCGTTTATCAGGGATGCCATTACCAAACTGCATTTGTAGTGCTGTTGTAAGGGTTAAATGAAATGAGATACTACCTAGCACACTGTTTGACACAGGATAAGTACTCATTCGATTTCAGTGGAATTTAAGTTTACCTAGTTGATGGTTAAACCTTCAAACAACATTGACTTTTTTTAGTAAAATAAAATTTCATTTACTTAGAACCCCCTGATTTGGAACTTGTAAGAAGTAAGATTGTGATACTGTGATTTATAATGAGAAGTAAATACTTGGTCTTCATCCCATTCCAGGCACAGAGCTCCTAAAACCCTTGTTAATTTCCTAAGTGATAAGAGCCTAGGAAGCATCTTCTATTGTAATATTTGGTCTCTGGTCCTGTTCCTGAAATGGCCCCAGAGGTTTTAAAGGTGAATGGAGAGTCTTCTGTTATTCACAACAAGCTCTTTTCAACCGCACCTGCCTTTATGTTAATGAGGAGATTTTTGGAAAGCCCCTAGATAACCACAGCTTGGGGCTGGTTGCCAGGGGAACTAAATTGTGATTAGAGAGTGGGAATTTTCACCCTCACCCCCCACCAACCTCGGACAACGGTTTAATCAGCTGTGCCTATGCAATGAAGCCTCCGTAAAAATCCCTACAGTGGGGGGTTTGGACAGCTTCTGGGTTGGCTGACCCATCCACAAGCCAGGAGGGTGGTGCACCCCAAGCCCAATGGGGACAGAAGCTCTTGTGCTGAGGACCCTTCCAGACCTTGCCCTATGGACCTCTGTGTCTGTATCCTTTAATATTTTTTGTAATGAACTGGTAATATAATAAGTAAACTGCTTCCTGAGCTCTGTGAGCTGCTCTAGGAAATGACTGAAGCTGAGAAGGGGGTTGTGGGAACCTTCGACTTATAGCTGGTTGGTCAGAAGCACAGGTGATGACCTGGACTTTCGAAAGGTGTCTAAAGGTGGTGGTGAGGGGGGTCCACAGTGTCAGAAGTGAACCGAATTGTAGGACAGCCAGCTAGTGTCCAGAAGATCAGAGACTTGGTCTGTGTGGGGGAAAAAAAATCACACACATCTAATGTCAGAGAAGTGCTGTGAGTGAAACAAGAAACACAGAGTTTTTTCCTTTTCAAAGATAGAAGCTGTGAAGTCTACCTTCGCACAGTGAAAAAAAGGTGTGTGCTAAGCAAATAAATTTTGTTGACAAGAGTGCATGAACACGGTTTATCAACACTGCCTGCCTTGACAAGGCCTTCAATCCAAGGGCAGAGATGCTGCAGAAGGAATTCCCCTGCCTAGTGGATCACCTCAGCAACCCCATGATTCTGTGCTTCTAAAATGAACACATTTTTCAAGCAACAAGGCAGCACCTAATTTCTTCCAAATTATTCATTGGTTAGCACCATTCAAGTTAACAGTATTACACTAAAAATTTGTTAACATTCTTAATACAGACTTCCACTAATTCATATTGACTTCTTTCTCTGTGTCTAGACAGAAAAGTTTTGCATTGCAATCACTTTTAAAACAAGCTTTAAAATGATAAACTGATTTGTGTTAAGTATCTACTATGAAAAGGTCAAATTATGCTAATTAAAGTTATAACCAGTGTTCACCTTACATGAATGGAGTTTGATTTCAGGACCAAATCTCTTTCCTGTAAGTCACTAGAGTCAATGAAAATTACAGCTAGAAAAAAGAAGTAAAGTAAATTATTACAGGCTAGTTCGCATTTGATTCCTATTTAAATAAAAATGTTTTCTAAAACTGACCTGTTCTCAGTAACCTCTGCCAGTGTGAATGAGTTTCAGGTCTCTTCTGGAGAACAGACTGTCAGAGAATGGTCAAAGGAGAGCTCTGAGGGCAGTACATTTTGACAGAAGGGTGGAAAAGTTTCCAGATGACCTTAGGCATGAAATAACTTCTTAAAGATAAAAAATCATAAATTATGACGAAAAGATCGATAAATTAAATTACTTTGAAATTTAGAATTTCTATTCACCCAAAGATTGAAAAGACAAGTTACAAACTGGGGAGAGGGATCTGCATTACAGGGGCTGACAAAGGGTCCACATCTAGAAAATGTGAAGACCTCCTATACACCGAGAACCCAATTAAAAAGAGCAAATAGGGCTTTCCTGGTGGCACAGTGGTTGAGAGTCCGCCTGCCGATGCAGGGGACACGGGTTTGTGTCCCGTTCCGGGAAGATCCCACATGCTGTGGAGCGGCTGGGCCCATGAGCCATGGCCCCTGAGCCTGCGCGTCCGGAGCCTGTGCTCCACAACGGGAGAGGCCACAACAGTGAGAGGCCCGCTTACCGAAAAAAAAAAAAAAAAAAAAAAAAAAGGGCAAATAATATGAACGCCATTTTACAGCAGAGGAAACAGGAGTGGCCAATTAAATCTGAAGACTTCCAGTCTCATTAGAAATAAGAACTCTTACACACTGATCAGTGTATAAATTTGTACAACTACTTTTGAAAAGTTTGGCATTAACTAGTAAAATGACAGATGAATATATCCTATGGAACAGTAAATTAAGATACAGATATAATGATATATATGTCTCTTTATATATATATATAGATATATCTATATCTGTATCTATTTCTCTCTCTCTATATATATAAATAAAGTCATTCCAGCCCCTAGAGTAATGCCCAACACCAGATCCATGGTAATATTTATTGAGTGAATGAATGTAAGTAACATTTTAGGTGTGGTATTTTTTTTCTCTGAATATATAATATCTTTATATATATATCTATATATAAAATAGATAACCATCCTGCTCCCTCCATAACCCCTATTCTGAGTTTTCTTTTTTTGAATTTATTTTTTTATACAGCAGGTTCTTCTTAGTTATCCATTTTATACATATTAGTGTATACACGTCAATCCCAATCTCCCAATTCATCCCACCACCACCATCCCCCGCCACTGTCCCCCCTGGTGTCCATCCGTTTGTTCTCTACATCTGTGTGTCTATTTCTGCCCTGCAAACCAGTTCATCTGTACCATTTTTTTAGGTTCCACATATATGCGTTAATATACGATATTTGTTTTTCTCTTTCTGACTTATTCACTCTGTATGGCAGGCTCTAGATCCATCCACGTCTCTACAAATGACCCAATTTCGTTCCTTTTCATGGCTGAGTAATATTCCATTGCATATATGTACCACATCTTCTTCATCCATTCGTCTGTCGATGGGCATTTAGGTTGCTTCCATGACCTGCCTATTGTAAGCAGTGCTGCAATGAACATTGTGATACATGACTCTTTTTGAATTATGCTTTTCTCAGGGGTATATGCCAAGTAGTGGGATTGCTGGGTCATATGGTAATTCTATTTTTAGTTTTTTAAGGAACCTCCATACTGTGCTCCATAGTGGCTGTATCAATTTACATTCCCACCAACAGTGCAAGAGGGTTCCCTTTTCCCCACATGCTCTCCAGCACTTGTTGTTTGTACATTTTCTGATGATGCCCATTCTAACTGGTGTGAGGTTGATACCTCATTGTAGTTTTGATTTGCATTTCTCTAATAATTAGTGATGTTGAGCAGCTTTTCATGTGCTTCTTGGTAATCTGTATGTCTTCTTTGGAGAAATGTCTATTTAGGTCTTCTGCCCATTTTTGGATTGGGTTGTTTGTCTTTTAAATATTGAGCTGCATGAGCTGTTTATATATTTTGGAGATTAATCATTTGTCTGTTGATTCATTGGCAAATATTTTCTCCCATTCTGAGGGTTGTTGTTTCGTCTTGTTTGTAGTTTCCTTTGCTTTGCAAAAGGTTTTAAGTTCCATTAGGTCCCATTTGTTTAGTTTTATTTCCATTACTCTGGGAGGTGGATCAAAAAAGATCTTACTGTGATTTATGTCAAAGACTGTTCATCCTTTGTTTTTCTCTAAGAGTTTTACGGTATCTGGGCTTATATTTAGGTCTTTAATCCATTTTGAGTTTATTTTTGTGTATTGTGTTAGGGAGTGTTCTAATTTCATTGTTTTACATGTAGCTGTCCAGTTTCCCCAGCACCACTTATTGAAGAGTGTGTTTTCTCCATTGTATATCCTTGCCTCCTTTGTCATAGATTAGTTGACCATAGGTGTGTGGGTTTATCTCTGGGCTTTCTATCTGGTTCCACTGAACTATATTTCTGTTTTTGTGCCAGTACCATATTGTTTTGATTACTGTAGCTTTGCAGTATAGTCTGAAGTCAGGGAGTCTGATTCCTCCAGCTCCATTTTTTTCCCTTAAGACTGCTTTGGCTATACGGGGTCTTTTGTGTCTCCATAAAAATTTTAAGATTTTTTGTTCTAGTTCTGTAAAAAATGCCAATGGTAATTTGATAGGGGTTGCATTGAGTCTGTAGATTGCTTTGGGTAGTATAGTCATTTTCACAATATTGATTCTTCCAATCCAAGAACATGGGATATCTCTCCATCTGTTTGTATCATCTTTAATTTCTTTCATTAGTGTCTTATAATAAGTTTTCTGTATGCATGTCTTTTGTCTCCCTAGGTAGGTTTACTCCTAGGTATTTTATTCTTTTTGTTGCAGTGGTAAATGGGAGTGCTTCCTTAATTTCTCTTTCAGATTTTGCATCATTAGTGTATACGAATGCAAGAGATTTCTGTGCATATTAATTTTGTATCCTGCAACTTTACCAAATTCATTGATTAGCTCTAGTGGTTTTCTGGTGGCATATTTAGGATTCTCTATGTATAGTATCATGTCATCTGCAAACAGTGACAGTTTTACGTCTTCTTTTCCAATTTGTATTCCTTTTCTTTCTCTTCTCTGATTGCCATGGCTAGGACATCCAAAACTATGTTGAATAATAGTGGCGAGAGTGGACATCCTCATCTTGTTCCTGATCTTAGAGGAAACGCTTTCAGTTTTTCACCATTGAGAATGATGTTTGCTCTGGGTTTGTCATATATGGCCTTTATTATGTTGAGGTAGGTTCCCTCTGTGCCCACTTTCTGGAGAGTTTTTATCATAAATGGGTGCTAAATTTTGTCAAAAGCTTTTTCTGCATCTATTGAGATGATCATATGGTTTTTATTCTTCAATTTGTTCATATGGTATATCACATTGATTGATTTGCATATACTGAAGAAGCCTTGCATCCCTGGGACAAATCTCACTTTATCATGGTGTACGATCTTTTTACTGTGTTGTTGGATTCTGTTTGCTAGTATTTTGTTGAGGATTTTTGCATCTATATTCATCAGTGATTTTGGTCTGTAATTTCCTTTTTTTGTAGTATCTTTGTCTGGTTTTGGTATCAGGGTGATGGTAGCCTCATAGAATGAGTTTGGGAGTGTTCCTTCCTCTGCAATTTTTTGGAAGAGTTTGAGAAGGATGGGTGTTAGCTCTTCTCTCAATGTTTGATAGAATTCACCTGTGAAGCCATCTGGTCCTGGACTTTTGTTTGTTGGAAGATTTTTAATCACAGTTTCAATTTCATTACTTGTGATTGGTCTGTTCATATTTTCTATTTCCTCCTGGTTCAGTCTTGGAAGGCTATACCTTTCTAAGAATTTCTCCATTTCTTACACGTTGTCCATTTTATTGGCATAGAGTTGCTTATAGTAGTCTCTTAGGATGCTTTGTATTTCTACAGTGTCTGTTGTTACTTTTCCTTTTTCATTTCTAATTCTCTTGATTTGAGCCCTCTCCCTCTTTTTCTTGATGAGTCTGTCTAATGGTTTATCAATTTTGTTTATCTTCTCAAAGAACCAGCTTTTAGTTTTATTCATCTTTGCTATTTTTTCCTTGCTTCTATTTCATTTATTTCTGCTCTGATCTTTATGATTTCTTTTCTTCTGCTCACTTTGGGTTTTGTCTGTTCTTCTTTCTCTAGTTCCTTTAAGTGTAAGGTTAAATTGTTTATTTGAGATTTTTCTTGTTTCTTGAGGTAGGCTTGTATTGCTATAAATTTCCCTCTGAAAACTGGTTTTGCTGCATCCCATAGGTTTTGGGTCATCGTGTTTTTGTCGTCATTTGTCTCTAGGTATTTTTTGATCTCCTCTTTGATTTCTTCAGTGATCTCTTGGTTACTTAGTAATGTATTGTTTAGTCTCCATGTGTTTGTGTTTTTACGTTTTTTTCGTTGTAATTGATTTCTAATCTCATAGCGTTGTGGTCAGAAAAGATGCCTGACATGATGTCAATTTTCTTGAATTTACTGAGACTTGATTTGTGACCCAAAATGTGATCTATCCTGGAGAATGTTCCATGTGCACTTGAGAAGAAAGTGTAATCTGCTGTTTTGGGATGGAATGTCCTATAAATATCAATCAAATCTATCTGGTCTATTGTGTCATTTCAAGCTTGTGTTTCATTACTAATTTTCTGTTTGGATGATCTGTCCCTTGGTGTAAGTGAGATGTTCAAGTCCCCCACTATTACTGTGTTGCTGTCGATTTCCTCTTTTATAGCAGTTAGCAGTTGCCTTACGTATTGAGGTGCTCCTATGTTGGGTGCATATATATTTATAATTGTTGTATCTTCTTCTTGGATTGATCCCTTGATCATTAGGTGGTGTCCTTCCTTGTCTCTTGTAACATTCTTTATCTTAAAGTCTATTTTATCTGATATAAGTATTGCTACTCCAGCTTTCTTTTCATTTCCATTTGCATGGAATATCTTTTTCCATCTCCTCATTTTCAGTCTGTATGTGTCCCTAGGTCTGAAGTGGGTCTCTTATAGACAGCATATATATGGGTCTTGCTTTTGTATCCATTCAGCAAGCCTGTGTCTTTTGGTTGGAGCATTTAATCCATTCACGTTAAAGGTAATAATTGATATGTATGTTCCTATGACCATTTTTTAAATTGTTTTGGGTTTGTTTTTATAGGTCCTTTTCGTCTCTTGTGCTTCCCACTTAGAGAAGTTCCTTTAGCATTTGTTGTAGAGCTGGTTTGGTGGTGCTGAATTCTCTTAGCTTTTGCTTGTTTGTAAAGCTTTTGATTTCTCCGTTTAATCTGAATGAGATCCTTGCCGGGTAGAGTAATCTTGGTTGTAAGTTCTTCCATCTCATCACTTTAAATATATCATGCCACTCCCTTCTGGCTTGTAGAGTTTCTGCTGAAATCAGCTGTTAACCTTATGGGAGTTCCCTGTATGTTTTTTGTCATTTTTCCCTTGTTGCTTTCAATAATTTTTCTTTGTCTTTAATTTTTGTCAGTTGGATTACTATGTGTCTTGGTGTGTTTCTCTTTGGATTTATCCTGCCTGGGACTCTCTGCACTTCCTGGACTTGGGGGCTATTTCCTTTCCCATGTTAGGGAAGTTTTCAACTATAATCTCTTCAAATATTTTCCCAGGTCCTTTCTCTCTCTCTTCTCCTTCTGGGACCCCTATAATGTGAGTGTTGTTACGTTTAGTGTTGTCCCAGAGGTCTCTTAGGCTGTCTTCATTTCTGTTCATTCTTGTTGTTTATTCTCTTCTGCAGCAGTGAATTCTACCATTCTGTCTTCCAGGTCACTTATCTGTTCTTCTGCTTCAGTTATTCTGCTACTGACTCCTTCTAGTTTATTTTTCGTTTCAGTTATTGTATTGCTCATCTCTGTTTGTTTGCTCTTTAATTCTTCTAGATCTTTGCTAAACATTTCTTGCATCTCCTCGATCTTTGCCTCCATTCTTTTTCCGAGGTCCTGGATCATCTTCACTATCATTATTCTGAATTCTTTTTCTGGAAGGTTTCCTATCTCCACTTCACTTAGTTTTTTTTTCTGGGGTTTTATCTTGTTCCTTCATCTGGTATGTAGCCCTCTGCCTTTTCATCTTTTCTATCTTTCTGTGAATGTGGTTTTAGTTCCATAGGCTGCAGGACTGTAGTTCTTCTTGCTTCTGCTGTCTGCGGCTATCTAAGAGGCTTGTGCAAGTTTCCTCCCTATTCTGAGTTTTGCTTATCATCCCTATTGGTTTTTCCTTTGTAAAAAATTATATATATATATAATATATATATATATATAATATATATATAATTGGTTTTTCCTTTGTAAAAAATTATATATATATATTATATATATATATATATATATATATATATATATATATATATATATATATATATATAATATAGGCTGTGTTTGGTCCCATGGCATGTTATCTAGTTTCTCCTATTGGGAGAAAATATGAGCAAAACATATCTGGCAAAGAACCTGATGCTAGAATATACAAAAAATTCTTACAAATGAATAAGGAAATGACAAACCCAACGAAAAAATGGGGAAAAAATCTGAACAGGCATTTCACCAAAGAAAATATACAGATGGCGAATAAGCACATGAAATGACCAACAACTTTATTTATTAGGGAAATTACAATTTAAATCACAATGAGGTCTACTACACATCCACCAGAATGGCTAAAATGAAAGGTTAACCACACCTTATTGGTGAGGATGTGGAACAAATTGGTCTCTCATATACTATTGGTGGAAATGTCAAATGGTACAACCATCTTGGAAAAGTTTGCCAGTTTCTTAAAAAGTTAAACATGCACCTACTATTCCCATATGTATGTATACACACAACCCAGCTATTACACAGCTAGGTACTGACCTGAGAGGAATGCATTACATATATTGTTTTGTGTGTATACCAAATACTTTTTTAAAAAGAAAGAAAGAAAAAAGGAAAATAATGAAGCTTCATGACTTGTTTCAAATGTAGTATAAAAAATAAAGACTATAAATGAGTAGATTTAAAAAAGAAACTAAATTAGAAAGTTTCAAATAATCTTTCTAGTTTCTAATTCTCCCTAAAGCCGTAAGTCAGTTCTGTTTATAATTGAGACTTTCACCTTTGCTTGTAGATTCTAAAAGTAATACACCTCAGAGAATTCAAGGAAAACTCCTATCTGGCCCTAAAATATGATGTTACAATCCTTACAAACTGGTATGTGATGCATTTTGATTCTTTGGAAAGCACACGTAAGTAAAATTTCCTTCCCTAAAATGCCATTTTCCTGAATAGGAACAAAGCAAATCTACCACAAATAAACCATTTATTAATTTTCTATTTTCTATGTCCATTAAGTAGATAACCTTTTTCTTTGCCTGTCTCTTATTAACTGCAGAAGGAGGCTGATATAGTTGAAGGAGAATGATTCAGGAAAACTGGGCTCAACTCCCATTTCTGCCTCAAGTTAACCATATGAACTCTCTTCACTTGCATAATGAAGAAACTGAGAGTAAGATAATTTTTATGGTTCCTTTCTACTAAAACTTTCTGAGAAAATTGCTTTCTAAATAGAGGTACACATATATTTGGAAACTCAAGTGGCTCTCAAAAAGCCGTTCTGTTGAAAGGCTTTCTTTCAGTAGAAAAACATTATTTCTATTTATTTTTAAGGACAGAAACTGGCACTTCTATTAGAGATGTATTAAATTTAGCTGAACGTTTATGTACCAGTTTATAAACACTCTTCCCTGTTATTGAGTTATTTTTTAAGGTTTTCATGGTAGTAACCTACTTGAGTCACACAGTAATTTTCCACCTACTAGTATTATTTGGCCTTTCTTGTTTTCCAATTTCAGATGACCCTTGGCTCCTGGAGCAACAGAGCAACTAAAGGGCTTCTGTATTTTTCGTATGAAATTCTAATAATTTTTAGAAATAGGTTCTAACTAATTACTCCTTTTCGGACCACAAAAAATTTTTGACTTGAATTTTAACTCCCAGTGTTTTAGAACTTGGAGAAGACAAGGACCTCCCTGGTGTTGCAGTGGTTAAGAGTCCACACTCCCAGTGCAGGGGGCCCGGGTTCAATCCCTGGTCAGGAAACTAGATCCCACATGCATGCTGCAACTAGGAGTTCATATGTCACAACTAAGGAGCCCATGAACTGCAACTAAGGAGCCCACCTGCCACAACTAAGACCCAATGCAACCAAATAAATAAATAAAATATTAAAAAAAAAAAGAATTGGAGAAGACAGTAAAAGAGCACAGGATTTGATTCACGTACTGAACTGCAGAGAGCTGTTATAATGGCCCAGAAAGTTAGAGCATCAGAAAGTGGGAAGGGAATCAGCCAATTTCTAGCTAACCCTACTGCTGTCAACACAAGTCAGAGTCCCCACCCCCGACAGTCGACAAACCTAACACAGAGACACACTTCTTGTAGCTGAGGGAAGCTTGGGAGCCCACCACCCAAGCCTCAAAACGGGGCCATTAGCTGTATTTAAAATGGTCCCCCACTACCCAGTGAAACTTAATCCATGGGAAATAAAGGAAAGAGGATGCTTTTTAGGACTGAATTCTAGTTTTCACAACAAAATAATACAATACCCATTTTCACAAAAACATTCGCTTGGTAACTGTGAGAAGGTTGATGTGTAAAAAGCCTTTTAAAGTATCAGCACTTCAGATAAGTTCCTGGAAAAAAGAGAGCCTCTGGGGAGTCACAGCTTTTCAATTATAATTATGGAAATAAAATATAAAATTTCATTGTCACTTCAATCTCAGAAGCTGTTTCATATCAAAACAGACAACTTATCTCATTTTTCTATTAGCACTGATTATGTAAGTGTTATCCTAGTACGAGTTTTAGTTCTGGTAGTAGTCTTCAAAATCAGATGCAAATTTAAATAACAATGGTAAGTTGACTCTTTTATCTAATCAAACCATTAGTAAATAAAAAATAAAGGTAAATTAAAATAAACTAATAAATCAGTTCTCAACAGGAGTATACTTTCTAAATTAAATGAATTAAAAACTTAGAATATTTTGCTTTTCTAATTATCTTTTTTCTCTTAAAAATTTTTTTTCCTATTTTTTTACTCTATTATTACTTTTGGCCGTGCCACGTGGCATGCAGAACTTCCCTGCCCAGGGATCAAACCCACACCCCCTGCATTGGAAGCACGGAGTCTCAACCACTGGACCACCAGGGAAGTCCAATCTCCACTTATTTTTGACTAATTTTAATTTGCACTAGGGTCTGTACTCATATAATGTATTCAGTGCAGCTCTGACTGATAGGCTACAAAGAATCTTCAGAATGCTTTGGTTATTAAGTAAATACAAATCATTACCAATAGAGGAAAAATTAAGAAACATTATAAAAGCAGTTGCAATACAATTTTAAAGATAATTTTTGCAACCTTGGTAATGATATTGTGCTGTTGTCACTATATATAATAAGCAGTTTTAACAAGACTTAAAAGTATTATTTTAAGTATACGGCTTGTCTATCAGGTTCACTTTACTAGGCTATCTGGCTTTTTTATAAAGATCAGTCTGGCAGGGCTTCCCTGGTGGCGCAGTGGTTAAGAATCCGCCTGCTAATGCAGGCGACATGGGTTTGAGCCCTGGTCTGGGAAGATCTGCATGCCGTGAAGCAGCTAAGCCCGTGCGCCACAACTACTGAGCCTGCGCTCTAGAGCCCGTGACCCACAACTACTGAAGCCTGTGCACCTTGAGCCCGTGCTCCGCAACAAGAGAAGCCACCGCCATGAGAAGCCCGCACATGGCAACGAAGAGTAGCCCCCGCTCGCCACAACTAGAGAAAGCACGCACACAGCAACGAAGACCCAACACAGCCAAAAATAAAAGTAAATAAAATAAATTAAAAAAAAGAAAAAAGATCAGTCTGGGAAAGATTCTGGTTTCTCAACTAGAACTGGCTTGAGGAGAGAGATGAAGAACATAAGGTGGGGGGAAAAAGGTCAAACCCTGCTTTTAGGAGAAGGGGCAAAAAGCCGAAATGTTGGAGGAAATATTTTAGGGTCATTACACTTTTTCAATTTACTTCTATATTTATGCTATGAAATCATGAGAAGTGATAAGCATACAGTATCAAAGAAACAGCCAAGCATTTTTGGTAGACTATTCTTTGATATGGTGGGTGACACTAACTTTTGTGAAGCATTTTCTGTGTGACAGGTAATATGTTACCCTTACATCTTACATCTTCTATTCTCTCCATGTTATCATTAAAAAAAAAACAAAACAGACTCAGAAAGTTAAGTAACTCACCTAAGTTTTAGACAGGCAGGAAGCAGATAGGCTGGATTTGGGAAACAGGAATGTTTATTCCAAGACTGGTCCATGTTCTTTCACCTATTCTAACCTGCCTCTATTCTACATTTTAGAAAGCTTTTAAACAAAGTTTGAAACAAACAAAAGAAGGTATAACAGATCAGTTAAAGGAAGGGTAGAAATGTAGAAAAGATATATCTAAACCTCCTTCCTATTTTGTCTCTGGTCCTGAAGTTGCATTTAAACAGCCTCAGGACAAGGATCTAATGCAAGGGTTGGAACAGATAAAAGTTAATTCTTTCTAAAATTATGAAGAATAATGCAATATTAAACTTTCATATAATAAAAAACTTTCATATAATAAAAAACTTTCATATAATCTTTCCATAATTACAGAGCAGGAAAAAAAATCTACATTGAGCTATTTATGTATGTTATCTCCTAACTTTAAAAAGGTTTAAAGTGGTTATAAGGATAAATAAAACATGACAGAAAAGCAGATTTAAAATAGGAGAAGACAGAGGTAATATTTCCTGTGGTGAGATGATGATAGATTTGACCAACTTTGAAAACCTAACATCAGAAACAGAGTAATTTAGAAATATACTAAATCACTGTGAACTCAATTACTAAGAACTTTCATAAAGACCTACCAAACAATGAGCAACCCAGATCAGACACAAGCAAAACCACTATAGCAACATCTGGTGAATGACCGAAAATATATCATACAATACTTTAACTGTTAAAGGGCAAAACAAACTTCAGCACTGACTACTGACACACAGAGACAAGCTGAGGTTTTAAACAGAAACTGGGTAAGAGAAATTTAAGAGCAGAACTGATAGATGATGTCAAGTGGATCACACTGAAAACTTTCTCCTGCTGATACAGCATGTATCAACAGAAGATAAATACCACTTAAAAGTTATTGACTAAAAAACTTAAAGTGTTATTTCATAGGCATCAAAACCATAAAAAAGTACTTTATTTCTACCAAATGAACTTTTTTCCAAATCAAATTTAGATTACATACCTTTTTATCAGAGACACTGAAGTCATTTTTTTAAATGAGGTAATTTCTAGTTAAAAAAGCTATTAGTTTTAACATATTTACAATTGTTAAGTTCTTCAAAGTACTTATTGGCTCTTCCAGTAATTATATAAAATAGGGCTTTATATTAAGTGTACAAGAATACTGGGGCAGTACCTTGGCTTAAACATGAAAGGAAAAGCTGGAACAAAATCATTCTTTTTTTAAAAAAAATTAATTAATTAATTTATTTTTGGCTGTGTTGTGTCTTCCTCACGGTGCACGGGCTTCTCATTGGTGTGGCTTCTCTTGTTGCGGAGCACAGGCTCTAGGTACGCAGGCTTCAGTAGTTGTGGCCCATGGGCTCAGTAGTTGTGGCTCACGGGCTCTAGAACTCAGGCTCAGTAGTTGTGGTGCAGGGGCTTAGTTGCTCCGCGGCATGTGGGATCTTCCCAGGTCAGGGCTCGAACACATGTCCCTTGCATTGGAAGGCGGATTCTTAACCACTGCACCACCAGGGAAGCCCACAAAATCATTCTTTAGTAAGAAGTCTCCAACCACTGATATGTAAAGAATTAATTCCTTTCTTTACTCCCAACTATTTAAAAATGTATGATGATATGCTTTCTCTGCCCATCATTGATCTTTTTCCAGTAAGGAAGAAACCAGAAGAGTAACAGCAGGAATGTGTACCTGTCTTGGCCTTTTATTAGGTTTGTGAAGTATAATTTTATTACTTTGTAATAGCTTTGGAAATGCTTGTCATGAAAGCAGCTACCAGCTGAAAAAGAGAAGCACTATCAGAAATATGGGAGTGAGCACTGGGAAGGGAGTGAGAAAAAGGAAAGACAAACATGGAGGTGGAAGAATAGATTTTATTTTTCTGACTCACTGGGATGGTTTCAACAAATCACCGACAAGTGGGTTTTTTAAAAAAAAGCATCCTATGAGTTAAAAATGGCAGTTTTGTTTTGAAAAGAAGATAACTGATGAAACGCAGTCTGTAAACTCCAGTAACAGTGAGTCACAGCACTACGCCTTATCGTTTTTTATCCAACGGTACATTAAAATTCTCAATGCACAAGTTTTCCCACCCTAGCAAAAATGCCTGTTGGCGCTTCTGTTCTATGGCTTTTACCATGTTAGCTCACTCCCTGTCCTCACCCTTCCCTCCAAGAGTTCCAGGTTTAGATGTGACCAATATGGCTTCTGTTTTCCAACGTTATCTCCCATCTTTTCCCTCCAAGCCTTTCTTGGAGCAGCATTATAACATCATTTACTTAACTAAAAGCAGGGCTATGGAGTCAAACAGATCTAGATTTGAACCCTGGTCTGGCTGTGAGACTTTGGGCAAGTTACTTAGCCTCTCTGGACCTCAGCATCATCATCTGTACACTAGTATGATCACCTAGATCACAGATTATAGATATACATACAGATATTATATAAAATACTTACAGAAAGCCTCCTCTATATGCAGATTACTTAAAGGTCAGTCTCTATCAGTTCACTTACTGTAGGAAGGGAATGCCCTAAATATGTATCCATGGGGCTTACCTCTAGGAGAAGAAACAGACTAGCAGGCATTCACAGCACAGTATGATTTGTGCTTTAATTGGAGAAAGCCCTGGGCACTATTGTAATACACAGGGGAAGAAAGAATGAAACTCTGCTCGAGGAAATATTAAGTAGCAGAAATTATTCAAGTTAGCACCTGAACTCCTAGTTTAAAATTAATTTAGGTCCAGAAGAGTAGTTAAGGAACTGGGTATTTCCTTTCATTAATGAGGTGACCCAGTTCTCACTGGCCTTTGGACACTGGGCAACAGGAACTTACAGATAAACCAATGGCCAATTCAAATTCATCTTTACATTCACAAAATAGTTTTCTTTCAGAAGTATGGTTCTGTTATTTTATCTTGGAAAGCTAACTTTTTTTTCCTCTTATACAGCTTACAAAATTCTCATCCCATGCACCTAACAGCTCTTTATAAACTTAATGGAAAAGCTTTACTAAAATGTTATTATAAAACCAGTATTTTTCCTAAAAAAAATCTATAAGCAGCAATACTGTTCTGCTTTAAGAATAGATCAGAAAATATAACAAAAGTTTACAAATCATTGAAACATATGATCCAGGATTTCTTGCAGACTTTTTTTCTGACCTCCTTCTGCCAGTGCTCGTGTTCCTCATTCTGTCTGGCCCTGCTCAAGTCACACTGCCACCCAGCCCAGCAAGTACTTTTAGCCCACACTAAGGTTTTCTTCATCAAATTCTAGGTTTCTTCTTCCTCATGCTTTACTCAGCATTTTGTATAGAATAGATTTTACTAAATGTTCTCCATTAGACTGTAAGTTGCTTGTCAGCAAGCTTGTCATAATACCATTATACAGTATTTCTTTAGAAGTAGGCATTACAAATAGCCCAAAGCAAGCTATTTGTAATGCCTAATTACATATATATATATATGTAATTAAGCATATATATATATATATATAGTCAACAGGAAAGCACTGAGTCATTACTGAAAGGACTTCAAGGAAAGGTGAAAAAGAACAATGCAAAGTCAAGTTCTTAAACACTGCTGGTATCGTCTGAGATTTTACTCAGAGATACTAATTAAAGGGCTTACTTTTAAGTAAATTGCAGAGACTGTAACTACTAGGAGCTAAAAAAAGTGCAGTAATGCCACCGCCACCAAAACCAATGTGGAGTATCAGTGATCTGTTCAAATCTCACACTCGTTGCTTACTTAAAAACTCACCTTTATCACAAAACCTGGCAAACTGACTTGGGTGATACCCAAGGCCGGCAAAATAAGTGAAATGTGGATCTGAGGCATACACAGTACCAACCATCTAACAGAATAGAGACATTGCAGTAGTAATGGTCAAGAAGTTAATTTTTTTGCGGGGGGGCGGCTGCATCGTGCAGCTTGTGGGATCTTAGTTCCCCAACCAGGGATTGAATCCAGGCCCCCTGCAGTGGAAGCATGGAGTCCTAACCACTGGACCACCAGGGGATTCCCAAGAAGTAAATTTTAATAAGTGAATCCTATACACTCAAAGTGAAAGGACTGAACAATCCTCTCCCCTATAAGATAAACAACAGAAAAATGAACCTATTCTCCAAATGAGTTGGTCACTTATGACCAAAAGGGGTCAGAAAACACAAGTACTTTAAATATAATTGCCAAGAAACAGAACCAAGTCAAACATATAAAAACAGCAACTCATGATCATACAGCTATCCCTCTGGAAGGCTTTTAAATCTATTGTACAAAACACCTTTCTTTCACAAAAACTGCATGCTGGAAATTGTAGCACAACCAACAGAGAGACTGTATGAACTGGTCAGCTGGGTGTGCTCTCTCCTGCATTCACCAGTTGAGAACTGCAAATTACCAACCGACTCTGGATAGATATGGCTTGGTTGATGTTAATTTCAAAATCAACCCACAACTCACAATTCTTTTTGGTTGCATGATTCATATAAAGATCGTTAACTTCTGCCTCTTTCATAAAGAGAGAAAGGAGACAGTGCAAATCACAGTCAAATTTTTCCTGCTCCATGTGTGTTTAGAAAGTTTTAAAGGGACCTGGAAGTCAAACCACTAAGAACAGCAAACATGGCAGCATACAAGAAAATATTTTCTGCATTAATGGAAGGCACTATCACATCATTTCTAATCTGTCACTTAAGATGAAACTGTTTTTTTATTCTTTCCAACACAGAATCAATCATTTGATTTTAAGCTAAGAGGAAAATTATAGGTTATATAAATATGTATATTAAGCTATGCTTGAAAAATAGAAATCGGGACTTTCCTGGTGGCGCAGTAGATAAGACTCTGCACTTCCAGTGCAGGGGGAATGGGATCAATTCCTGGTCAGGGAACTAGATCCCACATGCATGCCGCAACTAAGAGTTTGCATGCCACAACTAAGGAGCCCATGTGCCACAACGAAGGAGCTGGTGAGCCACAACTAAGGAGCCTGCCTGCTGCAACTAAGACCTGGTGCAACCAAATAAATAAATAAATATTAAAAAAGAAAAAGAAAAACAGAAATCCAGTTGAGTCTTTTTGAAAACAGAAGGTATACTATTTTAAAAACAAACATTTTCTATCTATACCTATTTTCCTTTCTTTTAAAAATCAAATTTTATTCTTTGAATAGGTAGGATCAAAATTGAAAGGACACAAAAAGCATATAATGAGAAGTCTCATTTTCAGTCCTGTCTCCAAATACTCTGTTCCCCTTATAGGTAAAAAATTTTAATTAGTTAATTCCTTTGGTTTTGCTTTATGCAAACACAAGAAAATATGATTATACATTCTTATTTCCTTCCTTTCTCACAGAAAAGGTTCTGTACCATATACACTGCTTTGCACCTTGCTCTTTCCATTTAATAGTATGTTCTGAGGATCTTTCTATCAATTGCATCCCTATTCTTTTTTTTAACAGCTGAAAAGTATTCTGTTGCATAAATGAACCACAGTTGATTCGACTAGGCCTTACTGCTGAACTGTTTCAGTTGTTTCTCATCTTTTGATATTACAAGTGACACTGCGATGAATAACCTTGTACATAGGTCTTTTCATCCTTGTGTAGGCCTGATCTACCGGTCCAGCTTCATACAGAGCTACTCTCCCCCATTCTCCTCATACTCTGGCCTCACTGACCTTCAACTGGCTTTTGCAAATTCTATTCCTTCCTCCACACACCTTTGGTAACTCCTCTCCATCCCTTTGGATCCTCAGCTCCAATGTCACTTTCTCTACCACATCAAGCCAAGTCCCCTTTGTATATTCACAAGACCCCTCTATTTTCCCTTCACAGCACTGATCATGGTTTGTATTTCTGTAATTATTTGTTTAATGTCTATTTCTCTTACTTGACCAAAAGCTCTATGACAACAAGGCCATTATATTTCTATTACTTAACCCTGTGACTGACATATGAAAAACAATTAATGAATATTTGCTGAATAAAGGAATAAAATGTCAAAGGTGCCAATTACATCAATCTGTTCTTAGTATTTTACATGTATTTCTGTTTTACCTTGTAAGTATCTCTTGAAACCTTCAGTTCATTCCACTTCCACTAACACTAATCCAAGCTCCCATTATCTCTTGTCTAAACTCCTATATTCACTCTTAGGTTCTACTAAAACCTATGCACCATTTTTAAAACCTGTCATTTGCCGGGACTTCCCTGGTGGCGCAGTGGTTAAGATTCCACGCTCCCAATGCAGGGGGCCCAGGATCGATCCCTTGTCAGGGAACTAGATCCCACATGCATACCGCAACTAAGAGTTCACATGCTGCAACTAAGGAGCCCACCTGCCGCAACTAAGACCCAGTGCAACCAAATAAATATTAAAACAAAAACAGACCCATCATTTGCCAAGAATTCTCTCAGTGGCTTCCCACTGATATTCAAATAAATTTTCCCTAACATGGCCTATAAGGCCTGCATCGTCTGGCCGTTTACCTCCCACACCCTACCATTTCTGCCAGAAATACTCTTTGCTTCTCACTTTATCTGGTTAATGTTCTACATCACATGGAAGCCTGAGCCTGAGCACTCACTGGTCACAGCCAAAATTTTACATTTATATTTTGGTGTGATTTGATCAGTGTTGTTTCTTTTACTAGGCTATAAATTCTAAGGGTTGAATTTTTTTAACTTTTGCTCACTGGGCATCACCAATATCCAGAACATTTCCTGGTACACAGTATAATACTTGATAAATGTCTGTTAAATGAATGAAAAAAAGAACAATAACATGAGATTATATCAAATTACATGATTAAATACACTGAGGAATTAAGTGTGGAAGTAGAGTTGCAGGACTAAGGGACTGTTTCACAGGATCCAAATGTAGGTAATCATATTTGGCACGGTGTTGAGGTTGTTTACTGTATTTACACATCTCAATCCATAAATGTTTATTTTTTATTTAGAACCGGGTGCTTTTACCTATAGAAATTAATTTCACTTGACTTATGAGCAAATACCAAGAATACTGTTTATGCCTACAGTTACAGAAATGAAGATGACAGTACATCACTGGCATGACTATTTTAAAAATATCAAGAGTAAAAAGTTAGGGTCCTTTTCTTTTGACAATAGGGAAAAAGAGATTTCAAGAATGTATCTGATTGTACATATTAAGTAACGATTAACATGTTTCTTAAAATCTGGCAACAGATATCCATTTTTAAATTCAGAGGCTCATATTTTTTCTTCTCAAAGAGAAGAATACCTTTGCTCTCCAAGCTTTTCTAAACATTTACAGCATATTGTTATAAAAATGTACTAGGCTTTGGGTATTTCCCATTACAGTACATATTTGTATAAAGTCACTGGGTAACCACAACTACATATATAGCTGTCTCACATTATGTGAGTATGTTTACTTTGTTCTGTGTTTTTTTTTTTTTTAAATTGAAGTATAGTTGATTTACAATGTGTTTTGTGTTCCCACGAAGTCTACAAAGCACCAGAAATGACTATTTTCTCTCTTGACTATGTTTTCTATTTTCTAGCTTCTGTTTTGTTTTGAACCTTCAAAGGTACAATAAAAAGGTAAATAAACTGCCTTAAGTCAGAAAATAGCTCAAGTTACATTATTTAAAGGTCTAGAAGAAAAGAAATATTGATGAAAGGAGAAACGTTAGAAGAGCCTAATCAACTGTGTCCTTACTGTTATGCAACTCAGTGTTGTTTAGTAAACGAGAAAGAGAATATCAGAGGGTTGTTTAGGTTAAAGGTAAACACAATATATCAGGAGGGTGGGGGGTAGGGCTGGGGGCTGGATAGAGTATAGATTGTAAACAGTAGAAGAATTCAAGTTTTTCCATTAAGGGGAAATGACAAACATGGATATGTGCCCATATCTCTCAGCATTAATGCATGCACATACACACCCCGGTATACACATAGGTATTTTACACACCTATTCCCTTTGTTTTGCCAGAGAGAAGGAAGGTTAGACTAAGTACATATAAACACCTCAATTTTCTAAGATAATAGTAAAGAATCCATCTCCCAGTCACTCTCAAAACTTTTTAAAGTTCAAAAATAAACAAAATAAACAAAAATAAACCAAAAAATAAACAAAAATAAAAAATAAACAAAAAAAATAAACAAAAATATTCTCACAATGTTTGGCCACTAAAATTTATAACGAGTCACAGTCTGAGTGACTATTTTACTTCTGCACTGTTCTAGCTGTTTGGTTATCTGGTCTCGCATTTTGCAAGAGAAGTGTCGCTATGGTAGGACACTCCAAAAGCCAGGATATGAGAACCAAAAGAACCCCTCCCCTGGCACCCCCCCACCCACAAAAAAAGCTGCAAAAACAACTTTAGAAAAAAACAGTAGCTTTCAGGACATCATCAAATTACAAAATAGCATACTCATCGATGTTTCAGATAACTTACATTTAAAAAAAATTTAATATACAATATTTAAGAAATAGAAAGAGTATATTATATTTTGGTAAAATTCAAGTGCTAAGTAGATTACCTGACAATTGTGTATAAAGGAAATGCTAAGGTACAAATTCAGTTGTAGTTCAACAAGAGAGGAAAACCCCCAATTTGAGGCATTTCAAACTGTCAAGAAAGCAAACAGGAATGACAGGCAATTCCTAGGCCTAAAGGCTTGCTTTTTCCTCCCTTTGTTAGAGCTATAAAAGAAGAGAAAAGGGTAAAAGTTGCTCAACAACAATAATAAAAAACAAAGAAATATTTTCTCATGGATCTAAGTCTTCACCCAAATTATAGCTGTTTACTGCTTAAAATAACAGAGATGAAAAACATTATCTTTTTACAGTTTTAAAGAATTAAACACAAAAGATAAAAAGATCAGAGTTTCTTTCAGATTTTAGTTTAGACATAGCTGATTAATGATTACTGAGTTGAAACTGAAACTCAGCTTGATGACAACTGCGGAAAACCCCAAACAAAGAATATCTCTAGGCTCTCTAAGAACATAAAATCCTTGAGAATAAAGGCAATTTTTTTTATTTTATAGTAAGGAAGGTTGAAAGAAGAGAAGCTGTGACAATGACAACACTATTCTCAAAGTAATGACTTCTAAACCTTTATCTCTGGAACCCTGACTTTGTTCATCCAAACTGCAAACCCACATCATAAACTTCCTACCAATTGTTTCCATGTGAATATCTTGTTGTCATTTCAAACTAAATACTGGGTTAAATAGAACAAGTTCCCAACCTTCATCCCTAAGCTTCAGGCCAAACCAGCTTCCTATGTTGATTTCCTAATTCCTGTCATGCAGCCTTGAAACCGCTGCTCTTTCCTTTCTCTGCTAATGCAGTGAACCTAGTCGAGACCCTTACTACGGTGCCTGAAGAGTGTTTTTAAGTCATAATTTTCTGTTACTCCCAACTTTAAAAATTCTTCAATGCCAATAAGATAAAATTGGATATGAGAGCCACCTGACTGATATGTACAATTTACAGAGATGACCTGGCTGGTCTCTTCTTTCCTCACTTCTCAGTGTGTCTCCTGAGTATGAAGGCTGTTATGAGGATTAAGTGAGAGAATATAAATAAAATGCCTAGTAACTGACAAATAACTGCCTTCCCTGATTCATGTCTAAATCTGGAGATCTACTGCCAAGTTTCAAAAACAGTTACATAGTAAGAGAAGCAGCAGTCACACAGACATTATTTATCTTTGTATAATTTGCTTATTTTTATTTACTCTGGCAAGAACCATATAAACATAGATGGTTTAGGGATACTAATTCTTTCAAAATGTTTCTCTCCTTTTTATAAAAGCAATGTAACTTTTCATTGAAAATGTCTAAAATACAGAAAAATACATAGAAAACAAAATTACCCATAATCTCACTATCCAGAGAATGGCACACAATAAATACCAATAGATTCCAATAGACCACAATTACCATTTTAAACATTTCCTAAAATAATTTTCTCTATTAGCAGAGGTCCTGAACCCCCAAATTAGACAAATTCCTTTCTTTCCATTCAAATTAGCTTTAGGTAGAGCCCATAAAATGCTAGCATATTTCATTTAGCACCACACTGTACCATGCTGATTCTAGGGGAGTATGTAAAAAATATTTTTATTTAAAATATATGTCTATATCTAAGTATTGACATATTCCTATCCTTCAAAATATTAAACCAAATGACTGAAATGAATGCCATCTCACGTGCTCAGCTAATGAACGCTAAAAGGCTCACTGTGCTCTTGTCTGAATGGTGCTGGGCAAGCTGTCTCATGACTCCGCTGAGGTTTCCTTTACTGACACTATAATGGTTTCAGTGTAATGGAAAATCAGTACTTTTCATCCATTGTAGCTAACAAAACAAGTGCGTGATACTGCTGGCCTGAAGGAAATGTATGCAGCTCTTATGGTAGCCAGAAGAGTTTCTAAGGAAATGTTAAGGAAAACAAGAAGATATCAACAGACAGTTAGAACTGAAGAAAACTAATATTAAGACGATACCTGGAATAAAGCAGAGCTGAAGGTCTATTATGACTTCAGAGGATGTGAGAAGCGCAGAAAGGGGACCACCAATGTGCAATGATGAGACCCCATCTCCAGAGGACTGATCTACACCTCCTCTGTACCTAGCTCACTACTGGCTCTTCCATTTTCAGAACTGCAATCCCCCTCCCCGAACTGAATATGCATGTAATGTTAAACACGGGAACCTGTCCTTCACTTAAACCAAAGCTCGGGAGCCTGTTATTACCTGAGTCTACCTCCAAGGAAAGCAGGTCCTTCTCAGATCTTACTGTTCTAGTCCTTGGATGTATTCATGTTACATGAAAATAATGTGTAAAATTGGTTTCCTGGCTTATTTATTCTAGGTTATGCTAACTGCAGCCCTCAACGGAACCTTTCAGTCATTCCTCATTTATTAATTACTGGGAAGAATGATGTTCCCTTCCTGAAATCTGTACCTACCATTAATAAAAATTTTTCAAAATATTCAGAACAGAATCTATCATTATGCAACTTTTTAAAGCACTTGATACCAACACCAATCTGAAGATCAACATCAAGTATTTTTTGCCAATTGTTACATGTGAAAGATGACTTTTATGACAGAAAGGTAAATATATTTTATGTACTTCTAAAAACTAAAACGCTGATTATAAATGGAATCCCATTTCCAACAATTCCAAAGTTGACCCTTCAACAACATAGGTTTGAACTGCATGGGTCCACATATATGTGAAGTTTTTTCAACAGTAAATACTACAGAATTGCATGATCTGTGGTTGGTTGAACCTGCAGATGTGGAAGCGCAGACTCCGGGGAACCCTGGATTCGGGGGGACCAACTGTGAGTTACATGTGGATTTTTGACTGTATGGAGGGTTGGCACCCCAACCCCCAAGCTGTTCAAGGGTCAATTCTATAATGAAAGACAGTTAACAGAAACAAAAAACTTTCTATTTATCTCTCTTTAGGGTGACTTTAAAGTCCACAGAAAGATCTCAGAAGGTAAAGAATAAATTTACCTTATTTTCTTCTAGAAATTTCAACTTGATAGAAACATCGTTGCGCATTTTATCGTATTTTTCCTTATGTGCTTGGAACAAATGCTGTGATTGTTCAATCTTTGGCAGAGTGTTTGCATCACGTGGTCCAAGATTCAGTTCTTCCAAATCAGTACGATATGCATCATATTCAATTCTGGAAAGAAGAGAATAAGTGAAGCACACTACAAAGACAGTGTGAAATAACTTCAGGACGTGAAGTGGAACTACATAATAGTTCCATATTATGCATTAATATATAATAATTCTCATGCATATTTGACACCTTATGCTTTTTAAAAAATTTATTTATTTTTGGCTGCGTTGGGTCTTCCTTGCTATGCACAGGCTTTCTCTAGTTGTGGCGACTGAGGCTACTCTTTGTTGCGGTGCGCAGGCTCCTCATTTCAGTGGCTTCTCTTGTGGGGAGCATGGGCTCTAGGTGAGCAGGCTCAGTAGTTGTGGCACATGGGCTTAGCCGCTCTGTGGCATGTGGGATCTTTCTGGACCAGGGCTCGAACCCGTGTCCCCTGCATCGGCAGGCAGATTCCTAACCAATGCGCCACCAGGGAAGCCCACCTTACGCCTTTAAAATCAAGTATTTCTGGGCTTCCCTGGTGGCGCGGTGGTTGGGGGTCCGCCTGCCGATGCAGAGGACACGGGTTCGTGCCCTGGTCCGGGAGGATCCCACATGCCGCGGAGCGGCTAGGCCCGTGAGCCATGGCCGCTGAGCCTGCACATCCAGAGCCTGTGCTCCACAACGGGAGAGGCCACAGCAGCGAGAGACCCGCGTACCGCAAAAAAACAAAAATCAAGTACTTCTTTAGTAAAAAGAGCTATTAATATAAGCATGGTGGGAGGGGAGGGGAGGGGCTGCTTCTTAATCTCATTAACTATTCCTTTCCAAGAACAGTATTAACTGAAGAGTAAAATTTCCACAGTTTATTTATTTTTAAAATATTTATTTATTTATTTTTGGCTGCATTGGGTCTTAGTTGCGGCACATGGGATCTTTTGTTGTGGCTCACGGGCTCTTTGCTGCGGCGTGTGGGCTTCTCTCTAGTTGCGGCACACAGGCTCCAGAGCACAAAGGCTCAGTAGTTGCGGTGCGTGGGCTTAGTTGTCCCGCGGCACATTCGATCTTAGTTTCCTGACGAGGCATCAAACCCGGGTCCCCTGTATTGGAAGGTGGATTCTTAACCACGGGACCACCAGGGAAGTCCCTCCACAATTTAAAAAACCAGTTTAGGGACTTCCCTGGTGGTCCAGTGGTTAAGACTCTGTGCTTCCAATGTAGGGGGTGCCAGGTAAATCCCTGGTGGGGGAACTAAGATGCCACGTGCCATGAGGCTAAAAAAAATAAATAAAAACCAGTTCAAAAAACAGATGTTAAAACGTAATGCTAGCAAGATCAGCGTAGTGATCAACCCCCCATGTGAATTGGTTAATATTGATAAGGCAAAGCAGGTGAGGATAGTAGACTTCTTCTTTTTTTTTTTTTTTTAATTTTGGCTGTGTTGGGATAGTAGACTTTAGAATGACATAAACTAACTCGTAAAAGGGAGTTAACTGTGGGCTGGCGCTTCTTAAAGTATAGTCTAGGTCAGCAATGCACAACAGAAATATAATGCAAGCCACATATGTAACTTAAATATTCTAGCAGTCATGTTAAAATAATAAAAGTTAACTTCACCTGTTTAACAGTATATTTAATTTTACACAATATATCCAAAATATTATCTCTGCAACATATATCAATGCAAAAAAAATTGCTAATGAACTATTTTACTTTTGGGGGAGAGGGGGACTGAGTCTCTGAAATCCATTGTTTTTAAAAATATTAATTAATTAATTAAAAACTTTTAAATTTATTTTATTTTTTGGCTGCATTGGGTCTTCATTGCTGCGTGCGGGCTTTCTCTAGTTGCGGCGAGCGGGGGCTGCTCTTTGTTGAGGTGTGCGGGCTTCTCATTGCGGTGGCTTCTCTTGTGGTGGAGCACAGGCTCTAGGCACGAGGGCTTCAGTAGTTGTGACGTGCGGGCTCAGTAATTGTGGCTCGCGGGCTCTAGAGCTCAGGCTCAGTAGTTGTGGTGCATGGGCTTAGTTGCTCCGTGGCATGTGGGATCTTCCTGGACCAGGGCTCCAACCTGTGTCCCCTGCATTGGCAGGCGGATTCTTAACCACTGTGCCACCAGGGAAGTCCCCATTGTGTTTTAAGCTTCCATCACATCTCAATTCAGGCTAGCCACATTTCATAATCCATAGACACATGTGCCTAGTGACTACCGTATGGGAACTCTAGACGGATTTCCGTAACATTAGTATTTAGAATGTGACAGTGGCATCTACTACAGAGCACTTATCACCTTGTGCTCCCTTAGATGCCTCTCCTAATACTCTCCCACCACTAACTGAAATAATTACCCCACCACCAACAAACCACAATCCCACAGCACGTTACAATACCTCTGTCAAAGCACCTGTGTAGGTATAGCATTACCTTGCTAATTAAACAGTGACTTATCTAGCAGTGTCAACTATTCAGTACTCAGCTAGGAAGAAGCAAAGTGATCTCTAATTTAGTCAAAATCAGCACCACAAATTTATGCCCTAAAACTAAAGCTCTTTATTAAAATATCTATAGTACAATTCATATCTCCTATTTCAGGAATTAATAAACAACTTACTCTAGAATGTATATACGACTTGAGAAAGAACACATCAGTCCCTCACACCAAGCCTAATTTATTCTCAACTCGTGCTAAATTTAGTAACTTTATCTTTCAGGGTCAAAAGCATATCATTTATTTATTCATTGATACAATGATTCATTCAACAAACATTAAGTATTAACATTTTATGTTCCAGGCACTGTGCTAGAAAGGAAAACTATCTGCTCATCTTCATAGCTTATCTTCAAGAAGCTAACAGCCTAGAGGGAGAGAAGCTCTTAAACACAACAACAAAACGAGATAATGGATACTGCCATGGGGGAAGGAAGATAAGGTATGGTGGAAATCAAGAGGAAGAATTACTTAATCAGGTATCTGAAAAGGCATCTCAGAAGAGAATTAAAACAATTAAATTTCAAAGGATGGTAAGAGTTTATGAGGTGGATTGGGGCCGGGAGATTGGCAGGATATTTCAGGAAGAGAATAGCATGAACAAAGGCATAGATTTGTAAGATACCATGACACATTTGGGAAGTAATTCAATAATTTAGAACCTGAAGTTGGAATAAGATAACGAAAGGAATTAGTATCAGACAGGAAGGCAGGATTGAGATTAAGCAGGGCCATATTAAAGGGATCAGATTGACTCCAGTAGGACAAGTGACGGAAAGCCATGGAAGAACTTTGATCTAGAAAGTGACACATTCTATTCGCTCAGGATAGAAAGGTGACTCTAGTGGTAATATAAGGCATGGAGGATGGACCAGAGTAGAAGATTGAGAAATCAGAAGCAAGGAAACCAATTAGAAGACTGGGCAAAAGAGAAATGAGTCACTAAATCAGGAAGGATAATGGTAGTAAAGCTAAGGAGGAGGAGACAGTTACTAAAAATTTGGGAGGCAAGACTGACATGGGATAGCAAGTTAAATTCCATGGGTTCTATGGCCAAATTGCATGACCAGTCTGCCCTTCACCGGCTCTAATGTCTTGAGCTAGTTTTTTTTAGTCTCCTTCTGCTTCAGTTTTTCATCTACAAATGGAAATAATAATCTCCACAAAAAAATATATGTACAAAGTACTTGGGACACCTGCTAATAACTAATATGTTTAGAGGGCTTATTATTTCAGCCAAAGTAGAAGAGGGATGGCCTGAAGCAAACATACTAAAAACAGTAAAAAATGAGAGAGAAGTAGACAAAAATAAACAGTAATGTGTGGTGATTTAATGTGAAGACAAATATTCCTCATAGCCTCGGGTATACTTTTAAATAACAGCAATTAATTTAAACACAGTTATAATACTGACCTTATATCCTTTCATTTATATCCAGTTTGTAGATGGTGTCAAACTAAAACTTCCCCTAGGAGTTTATCTAACAGTGCTCATTAACACTAGGAAGAGAAGTATACTAAGTTTTCAAAATGCAACTCTTCACTTCAAGGTTGCCAGTCTGCCCTGAGTCCATACCAATAAAGTTAGTGATAGCTGGTTACTTTATGGCTTCTGTAAAACTTCTAGAGAACAGGTGTCCACATCTGAAAAGTTTTGACCACAATAGCCTCCCTTGTTGGTGCTGCTATGGAGAAGTGTTGAATGGGCTGTTATAAGATTTTCTATACACGAAGCACCAGACAGCTAGGAAATACTTGTACAATACATAATAGGGAGCATTAAAAGGCCACCCGGACATTTGCCTAAACTGCCACTTTTTGTGCTGATCAAATAGCTGACCCTTGCCCTAAAACTCAATAAATTCTGGTTTTGACAGAGAAGAAAATTCAGCTACTGAGAAACTTTTAATCTGGGATTCTTTTTCAGTGTTATCCCTCAGTAGACAATGTTTTAGTGTTACAACTAGTCAATGCCTCAGCTACTCCATAAATGTACAGAAAAGTTAACCACCAAGCTAAGCTTAATGAATAAAATCATATACTGCAATTTCAATAAAAGAGAATAAATTATGGGATGAGGTCATTACTGTTGTTGGTTTTTAAAGTACACACAGAGGTATTCTAAAGGTTTCCTGATAACCAGCTACCAAGTACATATAACCTGGTTTATAATTTTGCTCAAAAGTTTTAAACAAACCTATACATTGGATAAATTGAGATTTTATATCACATTGTACATTAAGTCAGGTTCCTCATCATAAGACATGAAAATTATTTCTTATAATTAGATGTGAAAACTTGAGATTAGTCCAGTTCAGGCTTGAGGCCTAACGATCAAAAACAGAAGGTAAGGAGTCCATGGGTTTTCATTTTGGCTTTGAAACTGATTCCTGGGAACAAACCATTTAACCTCTAGAGTCTTATTTTTCTCCTTTGCAAATTAAATATAAAATGTTTTCTGTACGAACAGTGACATCTAATATATTTGTCTTTCTTTAATATGGGTTAATATTTTTAAAAGCATGTTAGAAATTAAGGCTGAAGAGAAACATGGCATACTTCAAATGAAATATATTTTATATTTTAAAATACCTAAAACTAAAAATAGTAGCTAAAATATATTTCAGGACAGGTGGACAATTACAAAGTCTATAGAAACTAGATTCATGTAGTTCTTAACTGGGAAGTGATAGGGGATACTTTTGGAACAAAAGAATTTTCATCTTCAAAAGCACATATTTAAAATCTTTTTAGACTAGAAAATAAGAATGCTTAAAATGATTAAAGAAGTAAAAGGGAAAACAAATTAGGATACTAAGAGTAAGGAATAGATAGATTTGGAAAAGAACCAGAGTTTACAGAAGTGAAAAATTTACATAATAAATGTATATACTTTGAAATAATGTATATACTTTGAAAAATACTGGCAATGCCCATGAAAGGATTTAAACAGAGACTGGAAAACCAATTACTGGGAACTGAAGCAAGTCCCACTGGAAGATACCTTATTGAGACATTCCTGCAATGTTATCGAGGGAAATCATATTGATAGATTTCTTCTGTTTCTTTGTTCCCACCTTCTGATTTTAATACAATGTTAGTAAATACTTCAAACAATAAAGAAAAATAAAAAACCAAGCCCAAATCCTAAATAAGGCACACAGATCCATCTGTGTCCTTCTCCCACCTGACAACCACAGCTATTTGTCTTGACCTTCCTATCCAAGTCATTAAGAATCTGACTGAGATCTGGTAAGAATCTGATTTAGTATGTTAATACTAAACTGAAAATTACAAACACAGCATAGGATAGAAGCATCTTCTCTTGTGCAAAGATCAAAAGTTAACCTTCCATAAAAAAAAAAAAATCCCATTTAAAATCACATCAAACAAAACAAACAAAACAAAATAAAACAAACCTAGCAATAAACCTAACCAAGGAGGTGAAAGACCTATATGCTAAGAACTATAAAACACTGATAAAGGAAATTGAAGGTGACTCACAGAAATGGAAAGATATCCCACACTCTTGGATTGGAAAAAATTAATATTATTAAAATTGCCATACTACCTAAAGCAATCTACAGATTTAATGAGATCGCTATTCAAATTACCCATGACTTTTTTCACGGAAGTAGAACAAATAATCCTAAAATTTGTAGGGAACCACAAAAGACCCAGAACTGCCAAAGCAATCTGGAGGAAAAGGAACAAAGCAGGAGGCATAACCCTCCCAGACCTCTCAGATAATACTACAAAGCTACAGTAATCAAAACAGCATGGTACTGGCACAAAAATGGACATATGGATCAATGGACCAGAACAGAGAGCCCAGAAATAAACCCATACACCTATGGTCAATTAATCTTTGACAAAAGAGGCAAGAATATACAATGGAGAAAAGACAGTCTCTTCCGCAAGTGGTTTTGGGAAAGCTGGACAGCCGCATGTAAATCGATGAAGTTACAACACACCCTCACACCATACACAAAAACAAACTCAAAATGGCTTAAAGACTTAAGTATAAAACATGACACCTTATAACTCCTAGAAGAGAATATAGGTAAAACATTCTCTGACATCAAATGTAGCAATATTTTCTTAGATCAGTCTCCCAAGGCAATAGAAACAAAAGCAAAAATAAACAAATGGGACCTAATCAAACATAAGCTTTTGCACATCAAAGGAAACCATAAACAAAACGAAAAGACAATGTATGGACTGGGAGAAAATATTTGCTAACGATGTGACCAACAAGGATTTAATTCCCAAACTATACAAACAGCTCACACAACTCAATATCAAAAAAATAACCCAATCAAAAAATGGGAAGAAAACCTAAATAGACATTTCTCCAGAGAAGACATACAGACGGCCACTAGGCACATGAAAGGTTGCTCAACATCTCTAATTATTAGAAAAATGCAAATCAAAACTACAATGAGGTATCACCTCACACCAGTCAGAGTGACCATCATCAAAAAAAAGTCTACAAATAATAAATAAATGCTAGAGGGGGTCTGGAGAAAAGGGAACCATCCTACACTGTTGGTGGGACTGTAAATTGGTGCAGTCACTATGGAAAACAGTATGGAGGTACCTTAAAAAACAAAAAATAGAGTTACCATATGATCCAGCAATCCCACTCCTGGGCTCTTATCTGGAAAAGATGAAAACTCTAATTCAGAAAGATACATGCACCCCAACGTTCACAACAACACTACTTACAATAACCAAGACATGGAAGCAACCTAAGTGTTCACTGAGAGATGAGTGGATAAAGATGTGGTACATATATACAATGGAATACTACTCAGCCATAAAAAAAGAATGAAATATTGCCATTTGTAGCAACATGGATGGACCTAGAGATTACCATACTAAGTGAACTAAGTCAGACAGAGAAAGACAAATACTACATGATATCACTTACTTGTGGAATCTAAAAAATAATACAAATGAACTTATTTACAACTCAGAAACAGACTCATACACATAGAAAACAAACTTTTGGTTACCAAAGGGGAAAGGGGGGAGGGATAACAGATACATACCACTATATATAAAATACATAAACAACAAGGATTTACTGTATAGCACAGGGAACTATATTCAGTATCTTGTAATAACCTATAAAGGAAAAGAATCTGAACAAGAATATATACATACCTGAATCATTTTGCTATACACAATACTGTAATACTGTAAATCAACTATAGTTCAATAGAAAAAAAAAGTGTTTCAGGAGAGTAAGGAGGGTGTGTGTAAAAAGGTAAGCTACAGACAGAACATGGTAGTAACTTTTTATAGCTTGAATTGGAATTGTATAAGTGTTTATAAGGTACAAAAATGTTTTCAGTAACTACCACCAATAAATTTTAAGAAAAAAAAAAGTTAACTTTCCAAGTGGTTTGGGCTTTTAGCTATATAAAGCATAAGGACATATATACTTAAGAATAAGCACTCAATAGCAAAAAGACTAGATGAGTTTAGAGTTTTCATAGGCATTTCTCACATCATTAAACTACATCAAGAGGCCAAAAGTAAAGTTATATATCCAAAAGGTAAAGTTTGCACTATCTTCAACTATGCTATAAAAAGTATAACAGAAAATAAAGAAATCAAGTGTTCAGAGGAAAAAAACTCAAAGGGGACAGGAATGAGTGGGGGAAAAAAACTGGGCCTGGAATCAAAGTTGAAAAATGCTATCGTAGATCTGCTACTTTTTAGACATTTCTAAGTACCTATTAATATGCATTTTGTTTACCTAACAGGATGGTTATGAGATAGGGAAATTGTGTGTGTGTGTGTGTGTGTGTGTGTATAAAAAGATGTATGAGGCCTTCCCTGGTGGTGCAGTGGTTGAGAGTCCGCCTGCCGATGCACGGGACACGGGTTCGTGCCTCGGTCCGGGAAGATCCCACATGCCGCGGAGCGGCTGGGCCCGTGAGCCATGGCTGCTGAGCCTGCGAGTCCAGAGCCTGTGCTCCACAACAGGAGAGGCCACAACAGTGAGAGGCTCGCATACCGCAAAAAAAAAAAAAAAAAAAAAAAAAAAAAAAAAAAGATGTATGAAAACACTGCATTATAAACAACTATGAAAATATAAGGTAAATACTTTAATTTATGTAAAAGGTAAAATTTGGAAGATTGTGAAGCCTGGTTATAATCTGAATAACCAACATAAACAAAATCATGGAGGCAGAAATGAGCTAGTATATTCAAGAGAAATTGAAACTATGAGTCTGGCTGTTGCTGAAGCAGTGTAACTGCTTATAGGGAAGCAGTGGTAGTATGATTGAAGAGGCAGGCTTAGGCCAGATCAGAAAGGGCATCTGGTATCTACCTGGCAGAACACAAGGCCCTGTCCTCTTCCAAGGAAGCTGGAGCCGGGAGCTCCTCCACCTCCCTATTCCCTAGCAGGCAGGGTTTGGGCACATGGCCAGCGCTCAACCGGATACTCTCAATGCAATGAAGCAAGGTACTCAGGAGCTTTTGGAAATTTTTATTTATGGGAGCTGTAGCAGCATCAAGTACCCTAATTAGATTCTTCTGAGGCATTAACTTGGCTTTGGTTCTTGCTTGTTTCTAGAATCTGTTCTCCTGCCTTTCTGTTAGCGCTGTGGGCTACCCTATAACCTTCTAATAAATTCTTTTTCTGCCCATATTGGCCAGAGTCAGTTTCTCTTATTTGCAACCCAAAACCTTAACCAAATTATGTACCACCTGGTAAAACAGACAATATAATGAAAATCTATACCTACCTGGCACTTTCATACTGTTTCACAGTCATTAATGTATCCTCAATTGTTTTATTCACCAAAGTGTTCACACTGGCAATGAAAAAATTAATGGCTCCTAGAAGAGTTTCTCCATTTTTAGCCAGCAGTTTCTGTGTATCTGCATTATAGCCAAATTCTTCCTAAAACAAAAAAGTCATCTTAATTTATCCAGTTACAAATTAGTAAATGTGACTAAAGAAAATCTCAAACATATCACTATTGGGAAAATATCTGATTTAGAAATCTAGCTTTAGAAGTTTTCTCTTTCAATGTTTAAATAAATAAATAGGAATCTAAATCACAACTAGCTACAGAATTACAGAAAAAGTCGAATAAACCAAATTGTTCAGCTCTGAGGCATAGCTAAAATCAAATAATTTTAAAAAGTGAAACTACTTTGTACTAGAAAAATTATTTTCATTTCTACGTTTTGTTTCTATTATACTGTAAGCACAGCTGTTAAGAAGAAAACTATAGCAGATTATTAATCAGAGAAACTTTAACTTTCACAACCAAATTAGGTAACAATTGGCTAAAACTTTCAGACATAAAATAGATTGTAATTTTTGTGTTTTGACTGAATCTCCTTAAAGTATAAATATTAACAATACACATTTCTTTGTAAACTTAGCAACCAGTTGACTCCCAAGCTCAGATCTATCTGGACAAACAGCTGAGGAAAGATCACTCAACACCAGTTTTAGTTCATTTTCTCTGAATAAACTGAGTCTTAGCTTAGCAAACATTACACATGACTCCTTAACATATGAATGGCAAGGACTAACTCTAAATTTTGAGCAGAGAAAGCTTTCCAGTCTAAGTTTGATTAGTTAACAGATTATCAGGAACGCATCTGACCAAATAAAAACTTTGATCATATCTTATTATAAGATATATCATTCAATTTGAGAATTGTGAGTTTGTTAAAAACATTTTTAAATTTCAGCTGAAAAAAATAATGTAATATTAAATTAACTAGAATTTTAGAAGATGCAAATTTAACGTTAGTGCTATAGGTACAATTAAATTTCCAGGTGATAGAATATTCAATAATTAATAAATACAGAAAGTAAAAGTATCTTTATTATGCTAAAAGCATTTTCCGTCTAAGAGAGGTCCATGTAACTCTTTACTTGGAACTCAGTCTTCAAAATTGTAGAGCCCTTGATTTGCAAATATTGGCAGATAAGGATTACATAAGAGGACTATCAATCAATATATGTAAAAACTAAAATAAAAGGCAGAGAAGCTGAAGAGTTTTGGCACCATTTTTACAAGCTAAGTTACAATATTGAAGACTAAATAAATGTTACTGGAAATAGAATATAGGAGAAAACATTAAAAAAAATCTTAGAAAGAGTTCACACAATTGTTCTTATTTTCTTTGGTGTTCATTAAGAGGTAAAAGGCAAAATTAAAAAATCACCAAATAAGAGGAAGAAAAATATGAAATTGAGTTGGATATAAATATCATAGTTTTTCTATTCACTGTATAACAAAGTATATGTCATTGTATCATAGCCCTGTAACACTATTCATTGCTAAAAGTTCTCAACATCCACAATTCCACATTAACTTTGAAAATGCCAGAAGTCCTAAGTTAGCCACAGGGAGATCTATATAACCTAGAAAGCTGTGCTTTTACTAACAACAAATAAACAAAAAAAACAGAGTACTGTAAGATGAAATCACTGCAGATTGATATGTTATACAGCAGAATTTGGAATCCTATATTTACAGATGAGAAAAACAGCCCTAAATTCAAAGCAGACAGGAGGAGTAAATGGACACTGTTCTGTTTCATGAGTGTAAATCTCGCCCATAATTCTGTGATGAAAATGTGCATAAAACTTCAGATTTTATTGCATAATTTGGAAACTTAATTGGCTAAAATAAAAAAGCTTTTTTATAGTAAGGTACAAGAGACATAGTAGTGAATGTTACAAAACAATTAGGACACTAGAAATAAATAAATATACATATGTATATGCATTATAAATAATTAAATATGTTTTGGCAATGAAAATAAAATAAAACATGCCTCAAACTTCATTTAGTTGATAAGTTATTTTAGTATTCTCAGTTGGACAGGGGTATTTTACACATTATTTTAATAGTCAAAGGGTATACATATCAAGAACAGGGCTGTAGTTCTAATCTGTCAGTGAAGAAGAAAGGCCAACACAATTCCTTGATCTAAAAATTTACTTGCTTTATATATAGAGAGAATGAAGTTTCAAAACACTTGAACTTTTTTTCTCTTCAGCAGCTCCTACATTATTTACAATATTTATCAGATGTAAATGTACCAAATATAAATGACCACCATTTCCCATTCAACTTATACATTAGGACTAAATAACAGAAGCATATGATTGGACCTAAAACACCTAGTTTTAGTAATAGATATTATTACCTAATTAATCACAAATGAGTTATTTTAAACAATAATACAAAAAAACTAGAATCACAAGAACTAATTGACAATTGATAGTAATTCGGACTGTGGAAACTTTCCTAATCTCAATGTAGATGTTACCCTCTAAATTGAGAAAATGCAATTTAATAAGGTGCCATGGGACAACAGAACTAGGAGGAAGGCATGTGATAAAATGGTAAAAGTCTAGTTTGGAAATTCAAACAGTTTGGAAATTCAAACAGTTTGGGAATTCATATCTTGATTCTGCCACTCAATGGATTTGTGTCTCTCATGAATAACTCAAATTCTTTGGGCCTCCATTTCCTTACTAATAAAATGAAGATAATTCCCTTACAAGCTTGACAGGAAGTCTAACAAGGCAACCTGTATAAAGTTTCTGACAGATGACAGGCATTCATTAAAAGATCATTTCCTGGGCTTCCCTGGTGGCGCAGTGGTTGAGAGTCTGCCTGCCGATGCAGGGGCTGCGGGTTCGTGCCCCGGTCCGGGAAGATCCCACATGCCGCGGAGCGGCTGGGCCCATGAGCCATGGCCGCTGAGCTTGTGCGTCTGGAGCCTGTGCTCCACAACGGGAGAGGCCACAACAGTGAGAGGCCCGCGTACAGCAAAAAAAAAAAAATATATCATTTCCTATCCCCTTCAGGAGATTTGACTTTTTTTACTGCTGGATATTGGTTGTTTCTCTAGAAAATGAAGAAACTGGACTAATCTATAAATTCTTCCTCAACCCCCAAATGTCACAATCTCAACAACAGCTATCATAACCATCATAATTTATCTAGTGCCACTACGTGCCAGCCCCTGCACTATGTATTTTCCAGAAATCTCAGTTAATATGGCATAAGGTGGAAGGAAGTGGGCCTCAGCTCTTTACTGTACTCTATAAACTTTTCCTCAAAAAGAACCAACAGGCAAAGAAGGGAGTTACTGTGTTGGCGGGTGTGACTGATCCTGATTACCAAGGAGAATTTGGACTGCCCCTCCACAATGGAGGTAAGGAAAAGTAAGCCTGGAACCCAGGCGATCCCTTACTACTACCATGTCCTGTGATTAATTTCAATGGAAAACTACAACAGCCCATTTCAGGAAGGACTGCTAATGGTCTGGACCTTTCAGGAATGATGGTTTGGGTCACCTCACCAGGCAAAGAACCACCACAGACTGAGGTGCTACCTGAGAACAAATGCAGTATGGAATGGGTAATGGAAGAAGCTACAACCATGTGACCATTTGTAGAAATGAGGACTATAATTCTTATTTCTTCCTTACTTTGTTATGAATGTTTGTGTGTGTGTGTGTGTGTGTGTGTGTGTAAAGCAAGTACCTTTGTTTTCTTCCCTCTCTTATCTTTCCTCCCTTATCACATAAGATATATTAACTTTATATCATGATATATAGCTATTGTTAACTTAACACCATAGTATTTAAGTCTCAGGAGATCAAGGAAAAAAGTGATCCTCACCCAAGGACTTTGCATCATCTTCTAGGGAAAGAGTTGCTGTGTCTTTGATAGTACACAGGATAGTTATATCACATTAGGTGGAAGTAAGACTTTATTGTCTTGATTTGGAGATTAAGTGTGGTTTAAAGAGATGCATATAAGTGCTGCTAAGTTGACAAAGGGTGGACTGTGATGGTTAATTTTATGTGCCCACTTGATAAGACTATGGTGTCCAGCTGTTTGGTCAAACATCAGTCTAGATGTTGCTACAAAGGTGCAGATTTTGTGATGTGATCCACATTTACGATGATAAACACTGAAGACGTGGTTTAAAGTTGGCTTTAAGGAGATTATCCTCCATAACATGATGGGCCTCATCTAATCAGCTGAAGGTCTTAAGAGCAAAAGTTTGAGGTTTCCTGGAGAAGAAGGAATTCCGTCTTAACACTGTAACACAGAAACCTTGTCCAAGTTTCCAGCCTTCTGGCCTACCCTATGGATTGCAGACTTGCCAATCCCTATAATAGTGTCAGCCAATTCCTTAAAATAAATCTTTTGGGTGTGTGTGTGTGTGTGTGTGTGTGTGTGTTTATCTCCTATTGATGCTCTTTCTCTGGAAAACCTTGAATGATACAAAAACATCCTCCTTGTAAATGTTGATTCCAGATTTCAAATTCATCTCCAGTAGGTTCTAGTTTACCATTACTTTTACATTTATAAATATCAATTAGAATGTTCAATGAATTTTTAAAAATTTCTATATTATATATTTCCTTCAAATCACTTTTGTATACGCATTTACTTTCAGCATTTGTTCACTAACAAATATATCAAGTATATTTTGGTGCATAAACATCATAAAAGAAGTAATATCATGTCTTCTTAGCAAAACAGGATGGTCCAGATTCTTTAAAAAAATGTTGCTTGTTGGAGTTGCTCCTGTTGAACAACTCACTAAATGAAAATACCTGGGATAGTTTGTGCATCAACTTGGTTGGGTCACAGTGTCCAAATATTTGGTCAAACATTATTCTGATGTTTCTGTGAGGGTGTTTCTGAATGAGACTTATATTTTAATTGGTGTACTGTCAGTAAAGCAGACTGCCCTGCATAACGTGAGCGGGTGTCATGCAATCAGCTGAAGACCTTAATAGAACAACAACTGACCTCCCCTGGACAAGAAATAATTCTGCTAGCAGACTGCCTTTGGACTTGTACTGCTACTCTTTCCTGAGTCTCCAGCCTGCCAGCCTACCCTACAGATTTTGGATGTAGCAGCCTTGCCAATCATGTGAACCAATTTCTTAAAATAAATCTCTATATAGCTATGTATCCTGTTGATTCTGTTTCTCTGGAGAATCTTGACTAACACAATACCGTATTTCCTTTTGTCCTTAAAAATACATTATTATTCAATGACTCTTTAAGACAATTCACGTAGGATATCATCATTGGAATACTTATAGCCCGCAATTTCACTGATATTATCCAATTTTGCCATCACTGTTAAGAGTCAATACTGCTATCTTTTTGCAGTCATCTTCTGATTTGTGTAGTAATTGTGAAATGTATTCATCTGGTATTGTAGTCTCTTTCCATTATGTGCAAAAATGAAAAATTCCAAAATTCTTAATTGTGTTGCATGAACATTAAAAAACAAACAAACAACTACATAAATAGTTTCTCCAGATTTCTTTTTGGCAATGCAAACAAACAAAAAGTATTTATCTCACTGTTGTATCATTCTTCAAGGCAATGCTGTCATTCTTTCGTTTTCTTATTGTCTTAGTCATTTTTAACATGGTAGGAAAAACTGATGAGTAATAACGAAATAATTCCTAAGATGGTGAAACAGCAAAATGTTTTAAGATATAGGAAAATAGGATCATTAAGATCCCATATCGTGTCTGATTTCCAATGGACCCATATGGTAGCTGCAAGATAACAAGTTTTATTCTATTAAAAGCATAAGTAAATTTTCTCATTGGAAGACCTCCAAGAAAGAATAAAGTCATGAAATACCAATCCTTACAAAGAGTTAAAAATGCTCAAATAAAAAACTCAAAAATTCAAACTGGGTCCAATGGACTTGAATACTGAGGATTACCCTCTCAGTTCTGTTTAAAAAAACAAAGGACTTCACATCTGTAAAAGAAAGATAATAAAAGTACTACTAGCTAAGACTGAGCATTAGATGAGCTAATACACATATAAACCACTGTATCTAGTGTATAGTAAGTCCCCAATCTCTGTTAACTATTATAATTAATAGGTTCTACTGAATATAGCATCAGTGATAACATTACTGCAGCACTTCCCCAGACCCTATACTCTGGCTACCTCTCTCCATACTGTGGGGATTTTTCTCTGGGTCACAGACCATCTAAAGATTCCATTTAAAGAGACAGCAAGAGATCATGGAAAGGGACTTCCCTTGTGATCCAGTGGTTAAGAATCTGTCTTGCAATGCAGAGGACACTGGTTCAATCCCTGGTTGGGGAACTAAGATCCCACGTGCCACAGGGCAACTGGGCCTGCACGCCACAACTAGAGAGCCCATGCACCACAACTACTGAGCCCACTTGCTCTGGAGCCTGCGCACCTCAACAAAGAGCCTGTGCGCTGTGTGCTGCAACTAAGACCCGACGCAGCCAAAAAATAAATACTTTAAAAAATGCTATTAATTCTTATTTAAAAAAAGAAGAGATCATGGAGAAACAAAAAGGCCTGGATATAAATTCCAATTCTATCTTTTATTTGTTTTGTGAGTTTATAAAAACTACGTAAACTCTCTTGGCCTCAACTTCCTCATCTATAAATAGGGGATAACATTTCTTGCAGTGTTAGATAAATTACATGATATAATGGTTATAAAGCACCTAGCCCATTATACTGAAATTGTGGATACTCAATAATTGCAGCTGTTATGATAACTCAGCTTCCTAAATATTAGTTTCATTCTTCTTTTTGACTGTCTAATGACTCAGTTAGAATTGAATCTCAATGTTTTTCTCAACATTGTCATCTGTAGCCAAACTTTCTTTGTCCAAGATACTAGATATTATCAAGTGATTTAATGCTCTAAATTATCTAACTTTGCAAGTTAGAAGTCTGTAGGCAAGGAATTTCTGTACCTTTTGGCTCCACGTGAGGAAAAAAAAAAGACATAAAAGGAGTCACTTAAGATATTATTAGAAATTGTTAATAATGCTTTGCTGAATACTTATATAGATATATACAGAAAAATAATTTCATTCTAAAATTCACAATTTTACACTAATGATTTCAGTAAAAGTGTATCACAAATGCAGTCAAGCAAGCTACTCTTTGCTCAGGACATTCAGAGACTACGCAGGAGATTTTCAATAGGTGCCTGAATTTACTTTTTACCCACACCCAGCTATATACATAGCTATGATTCTTTCTAGGCTCTAGCAGGCTGAGTACTCTTTTTCCTTTCCTCTACCAAGTTCCCTTGCCCTGAAACCTCCAGATGACATCTTCTTTAGGGTACAACTGGACCACTATGTTGGTAGAAGTCAGTTGGGCCTTCCTGAAAATTAGATGAAATACCTTAAAGAACACCACAAGATTACAATTTTATTAAGAATTCAGCAAATCAGAAATGTAACAACTTACCTCTTAGTATACTCCTATTGCCATTTTCATCCCCCTCACCCCCCAATAGTTATTTCAAATAATCTTACATGGAGTTCTAGTGACTTCAAACTCAGGTCAGCAAATGCATCTCCAAGTTGCCTTTGGGTATGCACCATCTGGAAAAGCTGGGTTGACAATGTCTGAGCCAGTTTTAGAATATTTTCATATTTTTTCTTGTTATCTCTTAATATATCAATCTGAGCTTCAAGTTCAAGGTCCACAGTTCTTGATCCACGGCCCAGCTTCTCAGAGATAATCTGTCGAGTGCACTAGAAGTGGAAAGATATACTTTGTTTAGGAAGAAAAAAAGAACAAAAGAAAAAAACAGTAATACAGCAATCCAAAGTGCAAATGCTGGAGCATATGGCATACACCATTTTTGGCTTCAAACAAGCTAGCCTAACAAACAGAAAATTGTCAGCCCCCTCAGAGGTTCATCAGGACTCAGAAAGTAAATTTTTTTTTTTTTTTTGCAGTACGCGGGCCTCTCACTGTCGCGGTCCCTCCCGTTGCGGAGCACAGGCTCCACACGCCCAGGCCCAGCGGCCATGGCCCACGGGCCCAGCCGCTCCGTGGCACATGGGATACTCCCGGACCGGGGCATGAACTCGTGTCCCCTGCATCGGCAGGCGGACTCTCAACCACTGCGCCGCCAGGGAAGCCCCAGAAAGTAAATTTATCAGACATGTTTTTTAACTATTACTTATTAGAGGAAGTTTTAAGACGTATCTAGCTAGTGTATATACTGCCAGATGAGCTCTCTCACATAATCGTATTTCAAGTTTTGTGCACTTTGGTAGATTACTGAAAACAACTGAGATACTTGGCATTGATTTAAGAACGATACTCGACTATTAATATAGGAATAATAAGAATACCCAAATTCTACTCTCCTATTGGTTTCAAATGCTTTTTTTCCTTCGATTTTCCCCTTAAATGGCTGTGTATATGTGTGTGAGTAGGAAGAATGAGGGGAAGAAAGGAAGGAGAAAGAAGAAAGAGGAGGTAGGGAGGGAGGGAAGGGGGGAAGAACAGGAGCATCCCAAATTGTGGAGGTGGACTTTGAGAGGAAGATTTATTATTTTTTCCCCTTTTCCTCTTTTTGTGAGTGTGTATGTGTATGCTTCTGTGTGAGATTTTGTCTCTATAGCTTTGCTTTCACCATTTGTCCTAGGGTTTTATCTGTCCAATTTTTTTTTTTTTACTTTTTAAAAAAATTTTTTTCTTAATAATTATTTTTTATTTTAATAACTTTATTTTATTTCTCTTTCTTTCTTTCTTTCTTTCTCTTCCCTCCTTCCTTCCTCCCTCCCTCCCTCCCTCCCTCCCTTCCTATCTTTCTTTCTACTTTTTCTCCCTTTTATTCTGAGCTGTGTGGATGAAAGGCTCTTGGTGCTGCAGCCAGGAGTCAGTGCTGTGCCTCTGAGGTGGCAGAGCCAACTTCAGGACACTGGTCCACAAGAGACTTCCCAGCTCGACGTAATATCAAACGGCGAAAATCTCCCAGAGATCTCCATCTCAACACCAACACCCAGCTCCACTCAACGACCAGCAAGCTACAGTGCTGGACACCCTATGCCAAACAACTAGCAACACAGCAACACAACCCCACCCATTAGCAGAGAGGCTGCCTAAAATCATAGTAAGTCCATAGACACCCCAAAACACACCACCAGACGTGGACCTGCCCACCAGAGAGACAAGATCCAGCCTCATCCACCAGAACACAGGCACTAGTCCCCTCCACCAGGAAGCCTACACAACCCACTGAACCAACTTTAGCCACTGGGGACAGACACCAAAAACAAAGGGAACTACGAACCTGCAACCTGCAAAAAGGAGACCCCAAACACAGTAAGATAAGCAAAATGAGAAGACAGAAAAACACACAGCAGATGAAGGAGCAAGATAAAAACCCACTAGACCTAACAAATGAAGAGGAAATAGGCAGTCTACTTGAAAAAGAATTCAGAATAAGGATAGTAAAGATGATCCAAAATCTTGGAAATAGAATAGAGAAAATGCAAGAAACATTTAACAAGGAACTAGAAGAACTAAAGAGGAAACAAGCAACGATGAACGGCAGAAAAAATGAAATAAAAAATACTCTAGATGGGATCAATAGCAAAATAACTGAGGCAGAATAACGGATAAGTGACCTGGAAGATAAAATAGTGGAAATAACTACTGCAGAGCAGAATAAAGACAAAAGAATGAAAAGAACTGAGGACAGTCTCAGAGACCTCTGGGACCACATTAAACGCACCAACATTCGAATTATACAGATCCCAGAAGAATAAGAGTAAAAGAAAGGGACTGAGAAAATATTTGAAGAGATTATAGTTGAAAACTTCCCTAATATGGGAAAGGAAATAGTTAATCAAGTCCAGGAAGCACAGAGAGTCCCATACAGGATAAATCCAAGGAGAAACACACCAAGACACATATTAATCAAACTGTCAAAAATTAAATACAAAGAAAACGTATTAAAAGCAGCAAGGGAAAAACAACAAATAACACACAAGGGAATCCCCATAAGGTTAACAGCTGATCTTTCAGCAGAAACTCTGCAAGCCAGAAGGGACTGGCAGGACATATTTAAAGTGATGAAGGAGAAAAACCTACAACCAAGATTACTCTCTCCAGCAAGGATCTCATTCAGATTTGATGGAGAAATTAAAACCTTTAGAGACAAGCAAAAGCTGATAGAGTTCAGCACCACCAAGCCAGCTTTACAGCAAATGCTAAAGGAACTTCTCTAGGCAAGAAACACAAGAGAAGGAAAAGACCTACAATAACAAACCCAAAACAATTAAGAAAATGGGAATAGGAACATACATATCGATAATTACCTTAAATGTAAATGGATTAAATGCTCCCACCAAAAGACACAGACTGGCTGAATGGATACAAAAATAAAACCCATATATATGCTGTCTACAAGGGACCCACTTCAGACCTAGGGACACATACAGACTGAAAGTGAGGGGATGGAAAAAGATATTCCATGCAAATGGAAATCAAAAGAAAGCTGGAGTAGCAATTCTCGTTATCGGACAAAATAGACTTTAAAATAAAGACTATTACAAGAGACAAAGTGGGACACTACATAATGATCAAGGGATCGATCCAAGAAGAAGATATAACAATTGTAAATATTTGTGCACCCAACTTAGGAGCACCTCAATACATAAGGCAAATACTAACAGCCATAAAAGGGGAAATCGACAGTAACACAGAAAGAGTAGGGGACGTTAACACCTCACTTTCACCAATGGACAGATCATCCAAAATGAAAATAAACAAGGAAACACAAGCTTTAAATGATACATTAAACAGGATGGAATTAATTGATATTTATAGGACATTCCAACCAAAAACAACAGAATACACATTTCTCTCAAGGGCTCATGGAACATTCTCCAGGATAGATCATATTTTGTGTCTCAAATCAAGCCTTCATAAATTTAAGAAAACTGAAATTGTATCACGTATGTTTTCCGACCACAACGCTATGAGACTAGATATCAATTACAGGAAAAGATCTGTAAAAAATACAAACACATGGAGGCTAAACAATACACTACTTAATAACGAAGTGATCACTGAAGAAATGAAAGAGGAAATCAAAAAATACTTAGAAACAAATGACAATGGAGACACGACAACCCAAAACCTATGGGATGCAGCAAAAGCAGTTCCAAGAGGGAAGTTTATAGCAATACAATCCTAGCTTAAGAAACAGAAAACATCTCAAATAAAAAAACCTAACCTTGCATCTAAAGCAATTAGAGAAAGAAGAACAAGAAGAACAAAAAAACCCAAAAGTTAGCAGAAGGAAGGAAATCATGAATATCAGATCAGAAATAAATGAAAAAGAAAAGAAGGAAATGATAGCAAAGATCAATAAAACTAAAAGCTGGTTCTTTGAGAAGATAAACAAAATTGATAAACCATTAGCCAGACTCATCAAGAAGAAAAGGGAGAAGACTCAAATCCATAGGATTAGAAATGAAAAAGCAGAACTGCCACTGCAGAAATACAAAAGATCATGAGAGATTACTACAAGCAACTCTATGTCAATAAAATGGACAACCTGGAAGAAATGGACAAATTCTTAGAAATGCACAACATACCAAGACTCAATCAGGAAGAAATAGAAATTATGAACAGACCAATTATAAGCACTGAAACTGAAACTGTGATTTAAAATCTTCCAACAAACAAAAGCCCAAGACCAGATGGCTTCACAGGCGAGTTCTATCAAACATTTAGAGAAGAGCTAACACCTATCCTTCTCAAACTCTTCCAAAATATAGCAGAGGGAGGAACACTCCCAAACTCATTCTACGAGGCCACCGTCACCCTGATACGAAAACCAGACAAAGATGTCACAAAGAAAGAAAACTACAGGCCAATATCACTGATGAACACAGATACAAAAATCCTAAACAAAATACTAGCAAACAGAATCCAACAGCACATTAAAAGGATCATACACCATGATCAAGTGGGGTTTATTCCAGGAATGCAAGGATTCTTCAATATATGCAAATCAATCAACGTGATACACCATATTAACAAACTGAAGGAGAAAAACCATACGATCATCTCAATAGATGCAGAGAAAGTTTTCGACAAAATTCAACACCCATTTATGATAAAAACCCTGCAGAAAGTAGGCATAGAGGGAACTTTCCTCAACATAATACAAGCCATATATGACAAACCCACAGCCAACATCGTCCTCAATGGTGAAAAACTGAAACCATTTCCATTAAGATCAGGAACAAGACAAGGTTGCCCACTCTCACCACTCTTATTCAACATAGTTTTGGAAGTTTTAGCCACAGCAATCAGAGAAGACAAAGAAATAAAAGGAATGCAAATCGGAAAAGAAGAAGCAAAGCTGTCACTGTTTGCAGATGACATGATACTATACATAGAGAATCCCAAAGATGCTACCAGAAAATTACTAGAGCTAATCAATCAATTTGGTAAAGTAGCAGGATACAAAATTAATGCACATAAATCTCTGGCATTCCTACATATTAATAATGAAAAATCTGAAAATGAAATTAAGAAAACACTCCCATTTACCATTGCAACAAAAAGAATAAAATATCTAGGAATAAACCTACGTAAGGAGACAAACGACCTGTATGCAGAAAATTGTAAGACACTGATGAAAGAAATTAAAGATGATACAAATAGATGGAGAGATATACCATGTTCTTGGATTGCAAGAATCAACACTGTGAAAATGACTCTACTACCCAAAGCAATCTACAGATTTAATGCAATCTCTATCAAAATACCACTGGCATTTTTCACAGAACTCGAACAAAAAATTTCACAATTTGTATGGAAACACAAAAGACCCCGAACAGCCAAAGCAATCTTGAGAATGAAAAATGGAGCTGGAGGAATCAGGCTCCCTGACTTCAGACTATACCACAAAGCTACAGTAACCAAGACAGTATGGTACTGGCACAAAAACAGAAATACAGATCAATGGAAGAGGACAGAAAGCCCAGAGATAAACCCACGCACATATGGTCACCTTATTTTTGATAAAGGAGGCAAGAATATACAGTGGAGAAAAGACAGCCTCTTCAGTAAGTGGTGCTGGGAAAACTGGACAGGTACATGTAAAAGTATGAGATTAGAACATTCCCTAACACCATACACAAAAATAAGCTCAAAATGCATTAAAGACCTAAATGTAAGGCCAGAAACTATCAAACTCTTAGAGGAAAACATAGGCAGAACACTCTGACATAAATCACAGCAAGATTCTTTTTGACCCACCTCCTAGAGAAATGGAAATAAAAACAAAAATAAACAAATGGGACCTAATGAAACTTCAAAGCTTTTGCACAGCAAAGGAAACCATAAACAAGACCAAAAGACAACCCTCAGAATGGGAGAAAATATTTGCAAATGAAGCAACTGACAAAGGATTAATCTCCAAAATTTACAAGCAGCTCATGAAGCTCAATATCAAAAAAACAAACAACCCAATCCAAAAATGGGCAGAAGATGTAAACAGACATTTCTCCAAAGAAGACATACAGATTGTCAACAAACACATGAAAGGATGCTCAACATCACTAAACATTAGAGGAATGAAAATCAAAACTACAATGTGGTATCACCTCACACCAGTCAGAATAGCCATCATCAAAAAATCTACAAACGAGAAATGCTGGAGAGGGTGTGGAGAAAAGGGAACCCTCTTGCACTGCTGGTGGGACTGTAAGTTGATACCGCCACTATGGAGAACAGTATGGAGGTTCCTTAAAAAACTAAAAATAGAACTACCATATGACCCAGCAATCCCACTACTGGGCATATACCCTGAGAAAAACATAATTCAAAAAGAGTCATGTACCACAATGTTCATTGCAGCTCTATTTACAATAGCCAGAACACTGAAGCAACCTAAGTGTCCATCAACAGATGAATGGGTAAAGAAGATGTGGCACATATATACAATGGAATATTACTCAGCCATAAAAAGAAAGGAAATTGAGTTATTTGTAGTGAGGTGGATGGACCTAGAGTCTGTCATACAGAGTGAAGTAAGTCAGAAAGAGAAAAACAAATACTGTATGCTAACACATATATACGGAATCTAAAAAAAAAATGGTTCTGAAAAACCTAGGGGCAGGACAGGAATAAAGACGCAGACGTAGAAAATGGACTTGAGGACATGGGGAGGGGTAAGCGTAAGCTGGGAAGAAGTGAGAGAGCTGCACTGACATATATACACTGCCAAATGTAAGATAGATAGCTAGTGGGAAGCAGCCGCATAGCACAGAGAGATGACCTCGTTGCTTTGTGACCACCTAGAGGGGTGGGAGGGAGACACAAGAGGGAGGGGATATGGGCATATATGTACATGTATTGCTGATTCACTTGTTATACAGCAGAAACTAACACAACAATGTAAAGCAATTATACTCCAATAAAGATGTTAAAAAAAAAAAGAAAAAAACGAATTCATTTTGAAAATAATAGGACAAATGGAACAAAATTAAAGGGGCAGGAAGAAGCAAAAGTAAGTTATTGTTCTACATAGATCTCCTACTTGGGGGAAGATAATATAATGATAAACAGTGTATAAAATACCGTAAATCACCACCATATAGGTCATGAATTTACAAGATAGTCACTGGGTACTACTAGTATTTAAATAGCACCAGAGCTTTTGTATAATGCAAAAAAAAAAAAAAAAAGGAATAAAACAATTTAAGTACAAGGAAAAGAATAATTTCATGGCAGCAACTGATAGATATTACATTAAAAGAGTTATTAAGAGTGAAGGATAGGGAAAAAGGGAGCATAAAAGGAAATACTAGAAATTGAACAGGGGAGACAGATCAAGAAGTAAATAAAGAAGGTAATATGATAAGAAAAATGGGAATGAAAGTTTTAAAGATACTGGCTTTAAGACAACAAATATTAACTTGATAAAGGTGTGAATACTGGTGGCACATTCTTAAAACATTTTTAAGAAACATTTAATGTTTAGAAAAGATGCCAAACAGGTCTGAATGCTGAAACAGAGATTATTCTTAAAAAAATAAGATGGACTTCTAAAAGGACCCTAGTTAACACTAGGAAAATACAAAGAAAAAAAAAATGATAAACCAGAGTTCATTATTCACAACTGTTCTTGCAGATGAGAATAAATAAGAAAATAAATAAATTTTGTATTCAAAGTGTGTGAATAAAATCAGGTAGATTAAAATAATATTTAAAGGACTCCTCTGGTGGTGCAGTCGTTAAGAATCTTCCTGCCAATACAGGGGACATGGGTTCGAGCCCTGGTCCGGGAAGATCCCACATGCTGCAGAGCAACTAAGTCCATGTGCCATAACTACTGAGCCTGCACTCTAGATCCCACGAGCCACAACTGCTGAAGCCCGCGTGCCACAACTACTGAAGCCTGCGCACCTAGAGCCTGTGGCTCCACAACAAGAGAAGCCACCGCAATGAGAAGCCTGTGCATGCTCATGAAGTGTAGCCCCTGCTCGCTGCAACTAGAAAAAGCCTGCGCGCAGCCATGAAGACCCAACACAGCTATAAATGAGTAAATAAATTAATAATAATAATATTTAAGAAGATAGGTTCAAGGCCTAAACTTAAAATCACTCCTATTACATATTTGGTTTTAATCACCAGACTGCTCTTGGAGCCAAAATTAACAACCAGTAAAGGAGGTGCTAATATTCTCTTTTAGGAAAAGCCTTAAAGTGTTTGCTAGAGAACAGAAACAGGCAGAAGAAATTAAAGTTAGAAATCATGTAGGAACTGAAGTCCAAGAAAGAAAGGATCAAAGCCATAGCCAGAATCAAGGTCCTCAAGAGTATGATGGATAACAAGCAAAGTCCTAATTCACCCAAATCAGAATCAATACTTGAAGGATTATCCAAATGACAACGAATGTCCTATATCAGCTCACAATTTGGACCAAAAAGGTCAAAAAGCCACAAGAATAGAGCGTCGTATGTCAGCCCAGACACACTGGGCTACAAACTTCATAAAATCATGTAATCACTTTCTCTCTTTGGACTTAGACTGAGATATCCAAACTTTTCTAATGAAAAAAAGTTTCAGCTAAAAATAAAGTGATCACTCTGAAGAGAATAACTCTTTCACATAGTACTATGCCATGTGTACACATTATGAAGACTGGTCATTTTTATTAACAGAAAGTCTGAATGTGGTATGTTAATGTAGAGATAACTGGAATCTTAATGATTCAACTCAGATTATTGAAGAGGTAAAAGACAGAAGAAAAGGAATACATGATAAACACACACATATAGGAAAAAAAAAAGATAAAGAACAAGGAAAACACAAACTAAATGACATAAGAGAGGAAGGCTAAAATGAGAAAAATTTAATTTGGTAATCTGTAAAATTACTAGGATTTAGTTCAGAAATAAGGCCTGTATTCTTTAGGCTCCAAATGTGTGGATAGAGAATGCCAATGGTTAGAGTCAAATTTCAGGAATAAATGAACAAAGGAATGGCTGAACAGAATTTAATAAATAAATGAATGGAGCTCAGTCTGGTATGAAAGATAAACAAGTGGAATGAAAGGGAGCATGAAGGGGAATTCCAAGCAGTAGGCAAATACAGCCCTGTGAACAAAGTAGTAGAGGTGTGAGAAAGCACAGCTTGTTTAGGAAATATCTGGATAATCTGGTGTGGATCACTGGATCCCTGGGTGAAGAGAAGAGCAGCAGGAGATGAAGTTGGAAAGGTAGATGGGGTCAGATTCATGCTGTTCTAAAGACAATGGGGATCGAGTGAAGGATTTTAAGCAAGAATGAACCATGTCAGGCAGAGCAGAATATGTAGGCTAAGAGAATTTGTCAAGAAGCTACTACAGTAATGTGAGAGAGTAATCATATGGCTGTGAAGGGTGAGATGGAGACGAGGGTATAAAGTCAAAGAATATTAAAGACGCAGAATCCATTTAATAATTAACTAGATACGTGGAATCAGCGAGAAGATGAAGTAGACATTTGAATATTTGGTTGAACTGTTGTGATATGAGGGAATACAATGGGAAAAACAATACATGGAATGAGAGAATCCATGTCCTTGAGAACAAAAGGGGCAATGAGTAAACAGAATGTCCTGAGTGGGAACAGTTTCGCAGGCATCCACTGATGCCTTTTTGACGGCTACCACTGGCATTTCTCAGTTCTACACTGACATGAACTAAATACTTTTTTGGAAAGATTCATGTAGCAGTTTCAGGGCACTTTTACCAACTTAAGAATACCTGTACTTTTGTAGAAAACTGCAGATCATACTTTAAAAATACTAACTGAAAGAATAAATTCGCTTTTGTATTACTCTTTAGAAGACACATAAGAGACTCCGTATAAAAATACAGACAATTCCCGACTTACAAACCACTAGGCCCACTACCAATTCACAAATACAGCCAGTGTTAAGGCTAATGCTCTAACTTGAACTGCTAGGGCTTTCACCCACTTAACTATTCTATGAATTCTACCATCTTGTCCCTGTTAAGATTTGAAGGTACTAAGTGGATTTGGGGCTTATCTATTTGTAATACATCAAATATAGTATAGATTAAATAATTTGCTTATTTGTTTTATGAGAACATAAAAAAAATAACCAACAATTACTCTGAAACAATACAACTAACAACAATAAACTTCTGAAATCCAACTCATTTGCTGTGTGCACAGTTAGTGCTTAGTTATTACAATAAATCAGAGAATTCCAAACTTTGGAAAACTAATATACCTCTTTTGACATTCAGCTGCTATAAAGTATCAAAAACCTGCAGATTGTGACAAACATATCTAGAGCAGCTCTGTATACAGCTAAATGTGCTCCCTCCCAGGCACTGTACTTCTTCTTCAACTATGTGTTATCCGTCAATTAGTAAGAACTTTAGTAGCTTTTTTTTAAACTCTTGCTACTGACTTTTTAAAATACATTTATGCCAAGATCAATAAGACAAAATACTTAATTTTCTAATTGTATATTTATGTTTAAATAGCATTATTCTCTCCTATATATTCATATAATTGCAAAATAATAATTTGAATAACATACAAATGAAAATTCTTAGAGCCAGATAGGGTACAAAATTTTAAAAAAAAAATTACAAACCTTGTAGGTATTTAGACTCCATTTTCTAACAAGTTCTAACTTTTCCATTGCAGGATTTTTAGTTTCATCTGCTAGAATAACTGGTCCACCTTTTGTCTGCGTTCTCTGGCCACCTATAAGATTAGAACAAAAGATAAAAATGCAAACCAGATAAAGACAAGTAGAAAGAAAACAAAACACTGATGCTGTTCAAATTAAACTACTTATGCGTTTAAAGAAATAAAAAAGTCCCCACAAGGTGAAGGACTAGAACTTCCTGGAATCATTTTGAGGATAATTTCCTAACACTTAAAAAAATATATTTCTGAGGTTTGTCCACCTTCTTAAAAACAAATCCTGCAACCGGCCTTCTTCTCTAAATACATTGCTGTTTACTTCAAGAAAAATAAATTTTCCACAATTAATCTTATAACCTAATGATTCTAAAAAAAACTGTCAGTGAAAATCTGAAAGGCCACGCACTGTTCACAGTGATCTCCTTTCACTATACTATACAGAAGAGAGCAACAATACAATGTTACTGTAATTTTGGAGGATTTAAAAACACTATAATTTTAAAGTCATTAAAAATATCTTACCACTAGTATAAGAGGCTGTGTTACAACAAGACCTAGACTGTACTTCGTTTTTTCTCAAGAGAACCCCCCACTTCCCAAAAAAGCCATAATTAATACAGGCAGTATAAAGCCCTGATAATGCATTGCTCCAACAATCAAGAAATTATGACATAAAAGCAACTCTACAACTATATAGTTCCTAATAGTAAAATATTTTTCGTAGAAGAAAATTTTTTTTTTTATTTTTGCGTTATGCGGGCCTCTCACTGTTGTGGCCTCTCCCGTTGCGGAGCACAGGCTCCGGACGCGCAGGCTTAGCAGCCATGGCTCACGGGGCCCAGCTGCTCCGCGGCATGTGGGATCTTCCCGGACTGGGGCACGAACCCGTGTCCCCTGCATCGGCAGGCGGCCTCTCAACCACTGCACCACCAGGGAAGCCCAGAAGAAAGTATTTAATAAACATGTGTGATGCTAATGACTTGGGATAGAAACTTCATAATAGTTTTAAAATAACAATGAGAAGAAGACAAGAGAAAATGTTTTATAAAATGGCTGTAAAAGGTTACAGTCAGCAAAAATTTCTTTTCTCACTCCTCTAGCCAGCCCAGCCTTTACCACAGCTTTACCACAATCTAAGAAAGAGAACAGCATACAAAATCAAACACATTTAAGAATTTACAAAATTCTCACAGAAACAAAATATTAACATTTCATGTAAAAAGAAATACAAAGTTTATTTTTTCCCTGTTTTTATAGTCCAGCAATATTAAAGTGCAGAGCAGTTTAGGATCAAATAAGTAAACCAACATTGTCCAGAGCAAAGAGAGGATGATTTAAAATGAATCAATTTTACAGTGTTTTTTAATCGTAAGGTAAATTAAATTTCGGGTTTGAAATAGAGCCTAATAAACTTTGAAAAGCCAGAAAGATAAGCTATGGCTAGAAAGATTATTTTCCTTATTGTTAAAAAAAAAAAAAGTAGCCACCAAAACAGCCAGAATAACACACACCTAAGAATATAAAGCAAGTGATAAGAAACTGAGTGAATTAGTTTAGTTTCAGCAGTAGCAAGAAGGGCTTTATCCAATCAGTGCAGTGAATACCTGCAGGAACAATTAAATCACTTCCTTGTTGAGCCAGTCGACTAGCTGCCACCCTGCTAGGAGACATAACAGATGGCAGTGGTGGTGCTGGGGAACCTGAAAAGGGCAGACATTTCACTGTGAAAATCCTTTTCTTCCTCCACATACTTACATTTTGAATATAGGTGTACTGACATTTTCTTTAAGATATTCAAAAGCTAGGATTAAAAGCTAGAATTAATATACTGGTTTTCTTGCAGAAATGGACTAATAATAAATGGATGCTACCAGACTGAGTTCTTAGTTTCCAAATCAATTAAAAGAATGTGATTAGAGTCCCACAGCTGAATGATTTAAAGCTTAAGTAAATATTTTATCACTTGCTACTCTAACATAGGGAGGAAAGCTCTTCAAGTAGAAATCCAAAGGCACGTAACACTGTATCAAATTTAAAATTAAAATTCATAGAAATGTGAATGAATCACAGCCTTCACAGAAATTGTAGCCAACATTTTCATATCATATATCAAATATCACATAGTGTAGGTCACTGCTACTCACAGTATGGATGCAAGGGGTCTCCATCAATTATGTCACCTGGAAGCTCACCAGAAATGCAAAACTCAGGCCCTGCCACAAATCTACTGAACCAGAATCTGCATTTTCACAAGATCCTCAGGTGATCTGCATGTTTTTTTTAAGCTTTAGAAGTGCTAATACAGAGTGTTATTCCGATTAATCATAAGCATTACTTCTGAAGCTTTTAAAACATACCTGAGACACTCCATAAAATCTTCTGATTATCAGTGAAACAGGTATCTGTAGGGCTTTTTTTTTTCTTTTTTGCCAGGTTTATCTTTTTTATTCGATTGATTTTTAGTTTTCATTTATTTATTAGGTAAATAAAAATTGTATATATTTAAGGTGTACAAAGTGATGTTTTGATATATGTATACATTGTGAAATGATTACATCCATCACCTCACATAGTTACCTCTTTTGTGTGCGTGGTGAAAAAACTTGAGATCTATTCTCTTAGCAGATTTCAAGTATACTTTATTATTAACTATAGTCACCATGCTGCACATTAGGCAACTGTAGTTTTTTAAAAGCTACTTAGGCTATTCTCAAACACAACTAAGCTTGAGAACCAGAGGAAAGAACACAATTTCTGAGTGAAACACAACTGAGTTTTAAATTCTAACTCTGGGCTTGAAATTCTGGCTCTATTTAACCACATAGTATCAATATTTTAGTATCAGTAATTTGCCAGTAACACCCTGGCAAATTACTTAAGGTCTCTGAGCCTCAGTTACCTATAAAATAAGAAAAACTGACTACCCAACATTGTTGCTAATGGCCAGCATTAAACTAAGAAAACTAAAGAAAATTAGCTTCAACTGATTTCTTTATTTTAAATTCTAAAGGCTATATATCTTTAGGGAAGTGATAATTAAAAAGAAGTTGAAAAAATTATTAACATCCTTCCACATTTAGCTGAGTATATTTTAATGTTTATAAGATAATTTTATTTCAACTACACTCTTTCCCAGTTCTCTAAAAAACACATAATGTATCAAAATTTATAATTAAAATTTTCTAGTAAGAATCAACGTCAACTTTCTCATATCCCAGATATACTAAGTTCTGATCAGAAACAGCCACCAGGTTTAATAATATGAAAACCTTAATCTGGACTGGATCTAATGTTAAAATCCAAACATGCAATAGATCTAAATAGGCTGGTGCTACCTTTCAAAGTGAGAGATACCTGTCTTTTAAAAAAAAAAAAATCTGTTGAGCCATAAAATTTAAAACTGGAAGGGGACTTCCTTGGTGGTCCAGTGGTTAAGACTGTGCGCTCCCAATGCAGAGGTCACGGGTTCAATCCCTGGTCAGGGAACTAAGATCCCACATGCCGCTCGGCCAAAACAAATAAACAAAAAAACAAAACAAGAAAATTGGAAGGGACAACGGAAACCAACTAGTCTGACATTAAACTACAGGAGAAATGAGGTGCAGAGAGGTTAAAACTGCTTCTTATTAGAGACTCAGATGTTCCAAATCCACACCATAATGTCTCCATTATTAAATTCAATACAGAAAACACGAATCCATAAATTACTTGTTGAGTTGGAAGGCATTTAATGTTATCCAGTTCAATCACCATTTTAAACAAAGACTATCTCTACTATCCAAGGCACAAGGGTTTCTATTATATGAGGAAGTGTTAAATAAAAGAGGACTACTGTAGTTCCATTTCTTGATGATCCCAGGAACAGAGCTCTGTTGTTCTGGTTATCACTGTTTATTAATCTTACATAAGAGATAATCCCATGACATAACATGAGATATGTATAATATATGTAACAAATGATACAGAACTTTCCAAACTAAAGTAGCAAAAGACATGGTGCTGAGGTAAGTGTGTACCTTCAACTGTTTGCTCAAGGGTAATTATTCTCTGTATCTTCAACCCTTTAAACCACTAATTTAGACTCAATTAGTTACTAAAATCATTCACAATAAATAAGTAAATCATTCCAACAAAAAATAATTCTTAAAACTCTATGTTTTTGCTAATTGACTAAATTTGGGGAGTTTGCTCTGTTTTCTCTTAACAGCAGAAATCTAGGAATATGAATATGTGTATGCAATGATCAAAACCCCATTAAAACAAAACTCAGATACCAAGTATACCTCACTCTTATGAGTTGATTTATTCAAGATTTCTACTATTATTGATTCTACAGTGTATTTGCTGGGCAGATTTCAGTATTTCTTGTTGTTAGGCTGAATTTAAGTATCATTTCTTCTAAATTTGCTCTAGAGATGGAAAAGTCAATGGTAATAAGTCATTTAAAGTTATCATTCAGTCATTTCTCCAGAGAGCTAACATAGCCCCAACTCCTAACATTTTTTCATAACACCTATTTCCTAAATTTTAAACATGAGAAAATCATGCTCATTCCAATTTATCTATGTATGTCTTCAAATAAGGGCACTTAAGGCTTCCCTGGTGGTGCAGTGGTTAAGAATCCGCCTGCCAATGCAGGGGACACGGGTTTGAGCCCTGCACTGGGAAGATCCCACATGCTGCAGAGCAACTAAGCCCGTGCGCCACAACTACTGAGCCTGCGCTCTAGAGCCCGCGAGCCACAACTACTGAGCCCGTGTGCCTAGAGCCCGTGCTCTGCAACAAGAGAAGCCACCACAATGAGAAGCCTGCACACCGCAATGAAGAGTAGCCCCCGCTCGCCGCAAGTAGAGAAAGCCTGCGCGCAGCAACAAAGACCCAACGTAGCCAAAAATAAATAAATAAAATAAATAAATTTATAAAAAACAAAACAGAACAAAAACAAGGGCACTTAAAACAACTACAACTTTCCAATAAATGCTCAGCTAATCTGAGTATGGCAGAATGATTATCTTTTTCATATACTGATAAACAACGCAGTTTGTGTTAAAAAGTGTTTTACAAAGTCAATTCAAAGAGACGTAAATTACCGCCATTATCATGAAACATTTTTTATTCCAATTTGAAGGATTAGGATGGATCTACAAGCAAGTGAAAGTGACTGGCATTTTCACACTCATGCACAGCAGGTTGCAATGGCCAGCTGATTTCGATTATTGTATAATACTATTCTGATTAAGGGGGAAAGAATAAAACCAAACACCAGCTAAACAATTTCACTGAAAATACTTAGAATATCTTAATTGTAAAAGTTTTTTTTTTTTTAATTCTATGCTGACATTTAAATTTGGAAATTGGTGACTGGTGCAAAAATGATGTCACATTATGCAAAGTAAGCCTTATATCTTTAAGCACTCATAATTTTAGGCAATCAGTCAACCTTTTCAAATTCAAAGTTATCCCCTAGATAATAACACCACAATGCTATGCAATGACTATGGAGATACTGACATGTATGCTCCCTTTCTATATCTTTATTTTTCTGAACATAAGAATGAAAAACGAAAAAAAAAATAATGTCAGTAGGTAGCCCACTCATTTTACAGCCTAGAGCAGAGGATATTATACTGGGTTATCCTAAATGCCTATTTCCAGGATCCATTTAACAAAGAATATATTTCAAAATACAGGTTTTAAAAAACATATTTATTTATTCATTTGGCTGCGTCGGGTCTTAGCTGCAGCACATGGGCTCTTCTTTGCTGTGTGTGGCATCTTTAGTTGCAGCATGCAGGATCTTTAGTTGCAGCATGTGGGATCTAGTTCCCCGACCAGGGATCAAACCCAGGCCCCCCTGCATTGGGATCGCAGAGTCTTAACCACTGGACCACCAGGGAAGTCCCAAAATATAAGTTGTTTCTGACTGAAGTATTGGCCATTAGTATAATAAAAATATAGAATACTATTATCTGCAAGAGGGCTAAGGATTACAAAGGCATGGAGATATCTTTTTTATTTTGTGAAATTATAATGCAATATTAAAATTAAAATTCTTCATTGAACATCAACTATTACTACTTTAACTACAGCTCTGTTGAGAAAACGATCCATTTTCACGTCCAAATTTCCACATGATTTTACTTTCTTTCACTTGTGTGAAAATGAAAGAATACCTAAAAAATGTTATTATAGGCAAGAGCATTAAAAAAGGAAGCATTTTACTTTATATTAAAAATAGACATATGTACATGGGATGTGTGCAGAAAAGAGCTAACATAGTAGGTCTAACTACTTATCCTTAAAAAGACCAGCTTATAGAAGATTGGCCCTTGGCTGGCATCTGAGAACTTTAATTTTGGGGTGATTCCCTCCATTCCCAAAATGGTAAGACTTGCTCACTATGCCTAAACTGTTTATACAAACAATGTGGTTTACGCTTTTCTTCTGGGAGTCTGGAATCTGGGCACGTGCTCACAGAGGGTGCCTATGTGAGCAAGCAATCTCCAGTAAAAACTCTGGGCATTGAGGCTCTAATTACCTTCCCTAGTTAGCAACATTTCACATTTGTTGTCACAGCTCTGCTGGGGGAATTAAGCATGTCCTGTGTGACCGAACCGGGAAAAGATCCTTGCAAGCTTATGCCCAGTTTCCCTAGACTTCGCCTCAGGCATCCTTTGCCTTTGCTAACTGTGCTCGGTATACTTTTGCTGTAATAAACATAGCCTAGAGTATGACTATAGACTGAGTCCTGTTAGTCCTCTTAGGAAATTACTGAATCTGAGGGTGGTCTTGGAGACCTCCTACACAGCATGTATAGTAAGAAAAATAAAAGTTTCATTTTCCTAATTGCTATGAAACAGGAAATATGTATTTATACAAATCAATATTGACCTATAAATTTTGTGGTTACCCCTAAAATAATTTAAATATGCATTCTTGACATAATGTTTGAGTTTTTATTTCAGTATTTTAAAACCAATTCTTAAGTAATAATCAGTGCAGTTATGCACATTGATCTATTTATATAGAGATGACTACTAAACAATTCTTAAATTATTTAAATTGAAGAGAAAAAGGATTATGTTTATAATCAGTGTTTTATCACGGAATTAAAGGGCTCAACCCTCATACTTTATTAATAAAGGCTCCACCCCAGCCATCTTTAAAAATAATGGGTTCCTTACCTTGAAATGCTCCTGCTTCAATAACCCCCTCTTTGGTACTTTCAAAGCCATGAGACGTGATTTGGGTTTCTGAGAGACCAAGTCCAGCTGGTAATGAACGCTTCAAATCCTTAGCAACATTTAAATAAAAGAGAAAATCTTGTAAAAAATCTCACATCACATAACATTTCAGCATAACTATGTCCTTTTAATCCACCTTAGACTGCTTTTTCTCTCTACTATGTAGTATTCCCTTATGCTGTCACAGTGTTCTGTAATGACGTATAATCAGCGGCAAACTCAGGAAGATTTGCTATTAAGAGGCACAGTGTATATCAAATACAAAATGCTTTCATCATTTTAGAACTAAGCATCAGGCAGGTGTTAAAATTCAATTTCAAATTTCTAATCCACTGATACGTCAGGAAAATCATTTTAAAGAGTAGAATTAAGATTAAAAAGTCAAGTCTAACATTAAAAAACTCACTGATGTCTAATATAATCATGATGAGCCTGGCTAATGTTCAGTATAAACAAATCATTCATTTGCAAAATTAAACTTCCCTTTGATTTCCAGGTTAGCTAAGTAAACAGGGCTCCTCTCACTTCAGTCAGGGTGAGATAAAGGTTGAGGTAAAGAAAATTTCTTGTTATTTAGATTTATATTAAACCAACCTATAATATAAATTATATTAGCCAACCTAACTGCAATTTAGCTTTTAATGGTAATAAATATAATATTTGACATTCAGTCTTATAGTAAAAGAAAAGAGAAAAAGCCACGAAACACAGATTTCCAATTAGAAGTCCTTTCTGTCCTCTGACTTGGATATGAGGAATTACCCAATTTTCATAATCAGAGTCTATGAATGGATCCTACTGGTTTTTCACAACAATGACAAGTTAGCGATGCACTAAAAGATAAACGTCTTTGAAGTCCTTTCTTAATACTCTATTCCACCACATATATTGTACAGTTATCATTTGAAACTCCTGCAGCCTTCACACTGAACTCTCTATTCTGCTTACCCTGTTTTATTTTTCTCACAGCAGTTATCATTAAGTAGCTAGTGATAAATAAATATAATTTATTTATTATATTCAATAAATATTTGTTGGATGAATAAATAAATGAATTTGTTGAATAAACTAAAGGACTTATGACAACACCATATAGATTAAGAAATTGATACAGCAATAGGCTTATTTTAAAATTTAATTTAATGAGTATCTGCTTATTCTTACTATGTTAGACTTGCTGGGCAAAGAAAAAGATAACATAAGGTACAGTACTTGCCTCACCGGAGAGACAACATACACAAACATTAATAAAAAAGTTGAACTTGGTGCCAAAGTAAAGACAATAAGTATCAGAGGAATTCACAATAGGGACTAAGTCCATGAAAATCCGAATAGGAAAAGAGAAAGTACTGCTTGAGCTCTGGAACAGAAAGGATTTATTGAATCAACATTTAATGAGCACCAAGTTATGACAGCCAGTCCTCTAGAAACTACAGATAAGCACTGTAGGAAACAGATGGTCTCTGCCCATCAGACTCATGTGACGTATAGGGGAAGGAGGAGATGGACAGTAAATAAATGTATCTCAGGTAATAAGAAGTGCTGTAGTAAGTACAGTTGATCCTTGAAAAACACAGGTTTGAACTGCATCCCCTTATATGCTGATTTTTTTCAATAAATATGCTTGTACTACAGTACTACAAGATCGGAGGTGGTTGACTCCTCAGATGCCGAATCGTGGATAAGGAGGGCCAAAGGAAAAGTTACACAAAAATTTGCCTGTGGGGAGGGTGGGCACCCAACCCATTGTTCAAGGGTAAACAGTAATAAATTGTAAGTGTGTTTGTTATTTTTTTAAGGCAGGATAAGAGGGATACAGAGTGACAGGCAAAGGGTGCTACTTTAGATGGGATATTCAGGGAAGGTCTCTCTGAAGAGGTAAGATGTGGGCAGAATTCTGAACAAAATGAGGGAGTGAGCCATTTACATATGATCAGTTTGTCAATTTCTACAAAAAAAAGCCAGCTGGGATCTTGATAGAGACTGTGTTGAATCTGATCAATTTAGGGAGACTCCCATCTTAACAAATTAAGTCTTCTGATCCATGAACGTGAGATGTCCTTCCATTTATTTAGATCTTTTTTAACTTCTTTCCTCAATGTCCTATAGTTTTTAGGGTATAAGTTTTGCACATATTCCTGAGTATTTTCTTATTTTTGATGCTACTGTAAATGCAACTGTTTTCTTAAATTTATTTTTGGATTATTTATTCCTAGAGTTTAGAAATAAAATTGAGCTTTGCATATTGCTCTTCTATCCTTCAACTATGCTGAACTTATTATTTTTAAAAGGTTTTTTTGTGTGTGGATTCCTTAGGATTTTCTATATACAAGGTTATGTTGTCTGCAAATAGAGACAGTTTTACCTCTTCCTTTCCAATCTGTATGCCTTTTATGTGTATAGTTATTCTTTATATATTATACATATTGTATCAACACTCTTTTATATCCAATATTTGATAAAAACATTAAAAAGTGGTAAAACCAATGTACACTTAACATTTAGAGTTTTTCATTAGCAAGACCAAAAAGATCAAAGGCAAACTTTCTGTTGGATAATCCAATGGAGACGATATGTCTACTCCAAAAGAGAAAACTAATTAACATTAGTTTTACCAGGGACATTTCTTTGAATTGGCCTGTAAAAAAAAAAGTACCCACTCCAATGATTTGTTATAAGCAAAGATATGACATAATTTTTTTAAAAAATTTAAGGATCTCACTGCTAATCATTATGAGGACAAACAAAAACTAATAAACATAAAATAAAAGCACAATAACATAATAGTAAATACAAGTAAGCTGAAAGATTCTTGCTTTCTTCACCCTAATTAGAGCTCCCCGTGAAATCACCTTTTGAATTTTGTATGGCAAACCTTAAAAATGTTTATCAACAGCAAAGACTCTAAAATCACTTTTTAAAGTTTGTGATAGTCTCATCAAGTATCAACTATTACTAGAAACATGAAAGACCTGGAAAGATAATTCAGATGGCCTCATTTGAATACTACTTTCCTATCAATGTTTAGTGGCTATGTGATCCTGGGTAAGTACTTAAAAACGTTTTAGCTCCTGTTAGCTCAGCTGTAAAAAGAGGATCAAAATTACCCCAGAGTACTACTACAATTAGACGAGATAATATGGGCGAGATACCCAGTACATATTTTTAGGCACTCAGTTAAGCTGGCCATCCCTCTCCCCTACTACAATCATCTTTACAACTAATTAGTGCTATCACTAATAATTACAATAGCAAACATTTCTTGAGCACTTACTATGTGCCAGGGATTGTTCTAAGCACTTTATGTACAGACAGTCTTCACTCTGCCTGACAGGGCAAGATCAAGATCATAAAAATGACCAAGCAAGTAGAAACTGTGCAAAGTGGTTAATGGGAGAAACTGATTATTCCATTACCTTCAAAAATTCTTGTCAAAACTTTAAAAAACTCTTTCCTTGCTTATGTTGTTAAGTTAGCCTTCACTATGTTCTTCTGGCTCAGATCTAGAGTCTCTCAAACCGTGGCAGTGTCAACATGCCTGTGGGCCAGTTAGTTCTTCCACAACTCTGTTTAGGTTTATTTTTCTTTTCGCCACACTGCGGGGCACATGGATCTTAGTTCCCCTACCAGGGATTAAACCCACGCCCCTGCAGTGGAATTTCGAAGTCCTAACCGCTGGACCGCCAGCCAGGGAAGTCCCATTTAGGTTTTGTTGGGGTATTTTTTTTTTAAATAAATGTATTTATTTTTGGCTTCGTTGGGTCTTCGCTGCTGTGCGCGGGCTTTCTCTAGTTGCAGCGAGCGGGGGCTACTCTTTGTTGCTGAGCGTGAGCTTCTCATTGTGGTCACTTCTCTTGTTACAGAGCACGGGCTCTAGGCGCACGGGCTTCAGTAGTTGCGGCACATGGGCTCAGTAGTTGTGGCTTCTGGGCTCTAGAGCACAGGCTCAGTAGTTGTAGCACATGGGTTTAGTTGCTCCTCGGCATGTGGGATCTTCCTGGACCAAGGCTCAAACCCGTGTCCCCTGCTTTGGCAAGCGGATTCTTAACCACTGTGCCCCCAAGGAAGTTCCCCATTTAGGTATTTTTTTGCAGGGGGCGCTGAGTTTGGTCTTCGTTGCTGCATGCGGGCTTTCTCTAGTTGAAGTCAGCAGGGGCTACTTTTCGTTGAGGTGCACGGGCTTTTCACTGTGGTGGTTTCTCTTGTTGTAGAGCATGGGCTCTAGGCGCACGGGCTTCAGTAGTTGTGGTTCGCTGGCTCTAGAGCACAGGCTCAGTAGTTGTGGCTCGTGGGCTCTAGAGCACAGGCTCAGTAGTTGTGGTGCACGGGCTTAGCTGTTCCACGGCATGTGGGATCTTCCCAGACCAGGGCTCGAACCCGTGTCCCCTGCATTGGCAGGTGGATTCTTAATCACTGCGCCACCAGGGAAGCCCCCCCACCCCCGTTTAGGTTTGGTTTGAATTTATGTTACCACTTTTCATTTCTTTGCTGCACTTCTATCTTTGTTTACCCACTCCCTTTTGATTATCCACTTCTGTAAAGTGCCACATGGGTTTATGACCAGGAGACAAGGTGATAACAGAACCACATGATTTGCTGTCTGTGTATGAAATGAATAACAGATACAGTGACCAGTCACCAAGAGACTTTGAAAGTGATGTGATTACTCAATAATCATGATATGCATCGTCATTCACATGGTGATTTTTGAACTTAAGTGCTAGCAGTGAAGTTTATACTTTATACAACTACAGTTAATACACTGTGGTGAGAGAAATCTGAGCTGTGTTGTTCGGGACAGATATTATTTAATTAACCAAAATTAATGCATTTTGGAACTATACAAAGCAAGAACTGCCTAATATTATCTCATTTAGTAGTACTATCACTACTATTTTACAGATGAGAAAACAGGAACACAGAAATAGGACTAAGCTTCAAGACACACTATTAACTGTAATGTATAGTAAATGTAAACAGACACAAGCAATTTGTTAGAGACTCAATTTATTTTAGCTAGTATGTTTTCTTAAAAAAATTATTTAAAAAATATCTTTTAAAAATCATTGCAGAATCTGCTCACTAGTTTAAACACACTAATGCAAATATATTCTCAACTTGTAATTTCCTATTGGTACAAAACAGAAAACAACTTTCATTCCATTTCACTTATTTCCTAATGTCACGTAAAACCTCTTGTCACAGGACAATATCCTTTTCATCTGTGTATTGTTTTGGAGAGCACTTAGAATTAAAAAGAAAACACTCTTTACACTCAGTTTTATTTACTTCTTATTTTTAAACCAAATCTCTGAGTCTGTTCATTTTGCTAAATAAATGATCTTTACCTTCCCAGTTTATTTTTTAATATACTAACGTACTAAATCAATGGTTTCCAGTTTTAAATATTACTGACACTTTTATTCATATTTACATAAAACCAGATAATTTTTTCTCTCTAAAAGACAAATACATCACTTACAAAATAAATAATGTCAAAGCACCAAGATATTTCTTAAACTCTGTGAGTTTGGTTATTAAGGTCAATTATTTATAGAGTGGTTTCCCTGGATATTGCTTTGCTCCAAGTCTTGACAGCTTTTTAGCTCTCCTTAAGGAAAAAAGTATCAAAGACAGCTCTCAAAATATGAGGGTGAAAAACCATAAACAACATACAAATGGCACAGAGGTCCAGGAGAGCTGTGTTTGCTGTATTCTTAGAACTTAACTGAAAGAACATTATTCATTTGAATCATCTGTCCTGTCACAAAATATTGTGTGAATTCCCAGAAAAGAGATATAGTAGTAGTAGCTGGGAAGAGGGGAGCGAGTAACAGGTTAAATAGGGAATTTGATGGATACCTCTCATTCCCTAAGTTTTTAAGAAGTTAAGGGATGCTTCCATCTTGTCATGCATGGCCTCTGGAAGAAACAACTTCTAGCTGTCTGAGGATATTACATTTCGCTCAAACCTCTCCCAATGGTCTCCCAAGGGTCCTTTACTCAACAAACAAAAGTTCTTCTAGAAAAAAACCTCGTGTCCTTTATGTAAAACAGCTGTAAAATCTGAAAAACACTAAGGCCTTCCTTTGCTTAAACTCTTACTAGCAGAAGGAGCCTAACCAAAAGTGGTACAAATAGATCCATTCAGATTGTGAACAGAATTACCATTTTGATAGCGGTCTGGCAGTTAAGTTGCTGCAACACAAAATGATATGCGCTATGAGAGGAATGCATGACTTGTAAGAAAACACTCAGTATTTTATGAGCTTGTTGACTGCTTTCTGTAAAATACACATTCTCTAAGTAATATAATTTAGCCTCATAGTTCACAAAAACTTTAAAATGTATCTTTACATAACCCTTAAACTTTTAGTGTCTCAGTTGTAAGGTTGTGCCTAGCTTAGTAACTTTTAAAATATATGTTACTGCATTTACTCCTATAGTTTCCAGAATATATTTGAGAGACAATGAGCCCATTTATAACCAACAATGTAAAATCCCTAGTTTGCATTTTTATGTCGCTCACATTCAACTCAACGTTTAAGACTTTGCAAAGTCATGCTTAACAATTGCACAATAAAATGGAATAAACCTGAAGTTAATTTTCTATTCAAGCTACTAGGATAATACTGGAGTATTTAACAGTTTTTAAAAATAAATCTTCAAACAATTAAAATAAAATATAATGCTTTTGGCAAAAAAGTTTCATGTATAGTTTAAGTTCTTTTCAGAGGATACAAGATAATACTTGTAGTTACAGCTTCCATAAAGCTGTGAAGGGATGTTCATTTTCAACCAAAATAACTTGCTTCCATTTGCATATTTTAACAGAGGTAAGAATAAGAATGAGGTTAAAAATGTAACTTTATAATTTAGCATAGTAATCTACTTTTGAACTGAAGTTAGAGCAAAATTAACAATTAAAGAACACCAAATGTTCTGCAAATTTGCTTTAAAATACACATGCTTTGGGGATTCCCTGGTGGCGCAGTGGTTAAGCATCCCGTCTGTCAATGCAGGGGACACGGGTTTGAGTCCTGGTCCGGGAAGATCCCACATGCCGCGGAGCAACTAAGCCCGTGCGCCACAACTACTGAGCCTGCGCTCTAGAGCCCGCGTGTCACAACTACTGAAGCCCGTGTGCCTAGAGCCCATGCTCCACAAGAGAAGCCACTGCAATGAGAAGCCCGCCTACCGCAATGAAGAGTAGCCCCCACTCGCTGCAACTAAAAGAAAGCCCGTGCGCAGCAATGAGGACCCAACCCAGCCAAAAATAAAATAAATTAATTAATTTAAAAAAATACACATGCTCAGTAAGATGCACAACGCTACAGTATATAAGTAGAACTAGAGATTTTAAGCTTGGTGCTTTGTGACCACCTAGAGGGGTGGGAGGGAGGCTCAAGAGGGAGGAGATATGGGGATATATGTATAGCTGATTCACTTTGTTATAAAGCAGAAACTAACACACCACTGTAAAGCAATTATATTCCAATAAAGATGTTAAAAAAAATTAGAGATTTATTAATGAATTCTCCCCTTTTACTCAGAGAGAGGAGGAGAAATCTTTTAAAAAGGAGGAATTCGCAAAGCATGCATTGTAACCACCAACAATCTGTAAGGATTCTCCAAGTATTCCACAAACTACACGAACTCTCTTCTCCCTAGTTTCCTTACGCTATATTTTCCCAGTTTTCCTCCTATCTGCATCTTTAAAAATGGCTTGGTGTTCTTTCCTGGCTCTAGTTTCCCTCCAAGAGCAAAGTCCGAAGTCTCACTTCCCTTATTCCCATGGTGACCTGAAGAATCTCTGTCTCCCTTGTCTTTAGTCTTGTCAGCCCTGAAATTCATTCTTTGTACAGTAGGCAGAGACAACTTTCTAAAATGCGAATGTGATGAGGCACTTCAGTTTTTACTCATTTTAGTGGTCCTCCATTGCTTTTTAGGTAAAGTCCAAACTCCTCCACACGGTTTTGAGGTTTTACAGGACCTCGTCCCTACTTACTCTCCAACCTCATTTCTCACACATCTGCCCCCACTTTCCCCACTCCAACAATAACGAATTTTCAATTCTACTGTCTCGCAACTTTTTCAGGTCTTTCTAGTTGCCTCTGATGGGACCATTCTTTACTCTTCTTCATCGGGTTGGCTCATCCTTTAGATTCAGCTTGGAGAGCACTTCCTCAGGTAATCTTCCCATACTTGTTCGTACCCGTTATCAGCTCATGCTATACTGGGCTTAGCATATCACTTCTCACACAGCATTGACATTATTTGTCTACATTCTCTCTCCTGAAGACGGTAAGCTCCCTAAGACCATCTATTTTGTTCCTCTTTGGTACTCCTAGTATTTAGCAGATATAATACTAATATTCATTTAATTTTCTCAATTTAAACACCTTATCTCATTCTTCAAAATGGATAAAACCTTCCACAGCATCTACATAATATAATTTTAAAAGAAACAAATTGAAAATTTTATGTTAAATATTCTATAAACTTTGGTAATTTAAAACCCCCTTTTGTTGTTTTAACAGTTAGCTGCTTATAAGGAGTATCTGCCAGAAGCAAAGCTGTTATTCAACAGACCTCCACATTCCTAATTCTGCTGTAAACATACTGCAACATCCTTAACCTCCTCACAGTGTCCTCTCTGACACTCTACAATTATCTTGAGTCAAAGTGGCCTATTCTCCAACATTGTTTATCAAGCAGGTAGAGGGAGGGTCAGCATTTTCTCAGCTCTCCACTTCCTAACTACCAGTTCTCAAACTTTGGTTTGGGTAAGAATCACCTGAGAAAACTACTAAAAATGCAGGTTCTTCTTAGCTGCCTGTTGTAATTCTGGTTAAGTTGAAGTGTGGAGCCCAGGAGTCAGAATTTCAAACAAGTTAAGTGAGGTGGCTCTGATGTAGGTAACCCTCTGTCTACACTCTGAGGAACTCTGCTGTAGTGTGCAGTGCTGACTCCCACCTCACTGCCCTTGCGGGCCGCCCCACCTACCGACCCTCCATCACCCACCTTCTTTCCGGTCAGTCCCCTCAATAATGAGGGCTTTGGCATATCCAGGTCTTCTGCTCTATCCCCAACTTTTACCATTATCCTGGGTGTTCCCAACGTTTTGGGCACGCTTTCAGGGAATGACTCTATGTTCAGTTTGCAATTACTTCCAAAGTGATATGTAAGGTGTCTAAGCTGAGTTTTACAGCTCATCAAAAACATACTCTACTAATGGCACGGTATGTAGTCTGTTGCTTTATTTTTTTTTAATACAAACTGTGAAATACTTAAAATGAAATAAAATCTATTGCATGAGCCTGCCTACCTATGTTGATGCAGAATGATGGGTTGTAGTAATAACCATCTGTAAAGATGTATGATTTCTTCCCCCTCAGTATGCTTGTAGGAAGCCTAAGGTTGGTAGTTTCATTCAGATTTGGTGATCTGTAGCTGGACAAACAGGCCAAGAGTGTGACGGCAGATAAAAGATATATTCAACTAATACAGTACATCCCAACCTACACTTTAGTCTCAGATTTCATTAACTTCTTCATCTCTAATACCTTTCACCTTTCACGCCCAATTCTACTTAAGCAACTGGAACTCCCATGGCCACTCTTTGGATCTTGTCACTGCTCAGGAAGCAACACTTCTGGAATCTTAAATCTGATAACTTATTTTATGATCACAATCTCCTCCCATATCTGTTACTCCAGTTGATCAAGACAGCAAATCTCCTGACTTACCTACTTTCATTTTATCAACACACACACACACAAAATCTCAATCTCATTTCTCTCTCTCTCTCTCTCTCTCTCTCTCCAGTTCCCTCTCATTCACTCAACAAACATTTAACAAGAACTTAGAGCATCACTATCTTCTGGCAGTTTACTGTCTATTCTCTTGGTTCCACCCCAACCCCTGCATCTTAGACTAAAGTCTAGATTCTAAGTAGTACTGAAGTTGAGATGTACCAATTTGCATTAAGGAAATGCTGAACTCATTCAAAGACTATCACTATGGAAATGTTTGTATATAACTACATTCAAAACAATTTCTCCTAAATAGTAAAACACTTATCCATGATAGCATTTGTTTATAAAGGTGCAATCTAAAAATTATAATTAAGATACATATGGCTTCGGCTTGTCATTAAAAATTATACTTATTCGCAATTTTCAACAGGAATATGAATCCAGAGTTAATTTAATAGATGTATATATAATAAACATATATTTTAAAACTTAATTTGTGGTAATAGTACTAAGAATATATTCTATACTTAAAAAAAGTAAATATTAAAATGAATTTAGATTTGCATGGATTAAACAACCCCTCAAAAACATTTGCCATACCTTTAAAAGGATCTAAGATATACATCTGGTAAAAAAACTGGCCTTAGGAAAAAGCCCTCATCAAATCAATGCTGCCGGGCTTCCCTGGTGGCGCAGTGGTTGAGAGTCCGCCTGCCGATGCAGGGGACACGGGTGCGTGCCCCGGTCCGGGAGGATCCCACATGCCGCGGAGTGGCTGGGCCCGTGAGCCATGGCCGCTGAGCCTGCGCGTCCGGAGCCTGTGCTCCGCAACGGGAGACGCCACAACAGTTGAGAGGCCCGTGTACCGCAAAAAAAAAAAAAAAAAAAAAATCAATGCTGCCAATGACAGAGCTACTAAATTTCTCAGACAACGCAGAAGCATTATACTGTACCACCATATAGTATGGGGAAACTGTCATCAGATGCTACTCAAGCTCTAGGATAGGATGGCTGAAGTAGGAATTATGTTAAACTTAAGTCATACTGAAACCCATTCTTTCACTGAACTACTGTGAACCATAAGCTGTGCAGTGCACACATACCGTCTCTGCCATAAACAGAGTGATTCCAAGCTCTTGGGAAAAGCAGATAAATAAATGGACAGTTACGACATTAAGGTGAGGAGAGGAAATATGTTCTAAAAAGGGTTCTTATAATTTCTATTCTTATATTCTTTCCCAAGTCTTCTTTAGACTGCTAAAGCATGTCATCCAGACTAATAAGTACAGGGGAATGGAGAAACTACTTAGTTTAACAAAAGAATTAAAGAGTAAAAGAAAAATAACAATAAAAACTTCCAAAACAATAAAACTTCCAACAGCTACAACAGTGATGACCATGATGCATGTGGAAAATTAAGGACAAAAGATGTGTCAAGTCTAAGAGTACAATATCTCTTCCTGTTGTTCCATGGAAGTCTAGAAACCGTGTTTCTAGTCCTGGTTCTAACATTTGTTCATTCATTCACTAAACATTTAATGAAAGCCTGATTATCTATTATGTGCCAGCAATGCTGCCAGGCCCTGGAGATAAGGTAATGAATGAGCATTCTTGCCCACACTGTACTTACAGTCAATCACATAAGCTTTTGGTACAGCGAGTTAATATGGGTAATTCCATCACAACCTCAGGGTCCCTTTTCCTCAGTTGTAAAATAAAGTAGTGAGACACAGGGATCTTCAAGGTATTCCTACTGGATTAAAATCCTGTGATTTAACTCAAAACTTGTAGATCAGGAGTATTTAAAACACAGGGAACCTAAGGATCCACCTGCAAGGTTCAAGGGATCCTAAACTCCTTCAAATTGAACACAAGATTTGGTAGCTTTGTGTATATATAGGTTTTTCTAGAGAAAAGGTCTATAGCTGGAAAAACCTAAATTATGAATTTTAGTTTTGGGCCTACCACAGGAAAAGTTTTATTTTAGCTATATTTACTAAGGTAATTTCTCTAAATCTGCCAAATATAACTCAATTCACAAGAAGTTTCAACTTAATTCACAAGGAGCTAATATTCACTTCTTTAACTCATGGTACAAATTGCACATTTCTAACCTAATATTTTGACCAGCACTATAACAGAATAAATTATAAATAATATGCAGTTCATAAGTAAAAGAGTAATTTGTATTCTTTAGAGATTAAACTTTACTACTCTATAAAAAATAACAATTACTTTTTATTTAGAAGCAAAAATATTTTTGCTGTAAAGAACTGAGATAATACTAAGATTATTATCCTATCCTCTCTACGTATAGCTGTTGCCCCTCATCTTAATAAAAAAAGTAACAAACCTTGAAACATTAACACATGTTAAGCTGCTGCCAGGGAATTTCTAGGATAAATTCTCCCAGTACATTCTCTATTTCAATGTGAATATTGAGTTAAAGTCCACCAGAGCCTCTCGTAGTAGGAGACTAAGAAGGGAAATCAAATGAAAAATGAAACATCGGCAGTGAGACACACAAAGGAGAACACAATCATTTACAATTTCACTGCCTGGGCCACAGTGACGCCAACTGGCCAGCCAAGTTAGGACAACTTAATAAGCCATCATCTTAATTTCATACAAGACTTTATACTTTTTAAAATGCATTATGCAGTATGCATTAAATAAAAGCCATTATATGATTTTATTTCATTTTTTCAATATTTTTTTATTGAAGTATAGTTGATTTACAATGTTGTGTATTGTATGATTTTAAACATCAAATATGTATAAAAGATGTATATTAGTAAAATACCCTTAGTTATGAGCTAGTTTCTCATGAAATCTCTTTATTTGTCTATATAATGCTAAGCAGAGCAGTACATTATTCACAATTTCCTTATGAACCTTTATCTATATTAAAAGAGAAATATGAATATGACGTTAAATACAATTTCCCTTTTATTGCTCAGGAAAATAAAGGAGTATGCCAAAATGTAGGTAAATATATGCCTAACAGGTCTTGAGTGTAATTTATTTAAAACAGTCAAAAGATGTTTTGAAATACTGTTTTCACTCATAGTAAAAGGGATCACATAGCCAAGTTTTATTTTAAAGAATATTAAATATGTAAGAAACTCTTACATATTTATATATATATGATATATATTGTATATATTGTATATATATTGTATATTGTATATATATATTGTATATATTTCAAGTATCTTGAAAAGATACTTCAATATATATATGATATATATTGTTCATAAGAGCAGCTACAAAGAGAAACAAGTTTTATGATGTTGAATTTCTTTAGGGAGGTAAAGTGGGGTGTACTGTTTGAAGTGGATTATTGCTTCTAAGGAGTCTTGCCTACTGGTAAAGTTCACATCCAATAAGAGGAGAGCTCCAGAACAACATTTCCTTTTTTCCTTCTTTACCCCTCAATAGAAAATGAAATAACATTATAGGGGAATCTCCAAAAAGAGAACTAAACATTAAATAAGAAGTAAACTTACAAAGCAGCAAGTTAACTGGCTTTGACTGCATAAGCAAAGAACTTATACAGATATATAACAATTTAATTCACTTCACTCTAATAAGACTCTATTCTAAAGTTAAAATTTGAAAGGATTAAAAAAAACTTTTCAGTACTACTCAAAGGCAATAAAGGTTCTTAACTAAAACTCATGAATAGGTTTAAGGTACAAAGCAACCCTGCAGAAGAATGAAGCTGGCGGAATTAACTACCAGGTATCACGGTTGAAGCTAGTATTGCTCCAGACTTAATTACTCTAATAAGTAAGTAGGTAAGATAGTGTGGTATTATTGCAAGGATAGACAAAAAGACCGAGAAATAAAACAGCCCAGCAGCAGAGCCACACATCTACGATCACCTGATTAACAGCAACGGCCCCTATGTGGGAAAGGATAGTCTTTTCAACAAATGATGAAAATCACATGCATATGAGAAAAGAAAATGCAACTTGACCCCTACATCATGCCATACACAAAATTCAAGATGAATCACAGACCTATGTGTAAGAAGTAAAACAGTAAAACTTTTAGAAGAAGAAAGAGTATCTTCATGATACTGGGATGGGCAAAGATTTCTTAGAAGGGTCACAAAAATCATTAAAGGGAAAGAAACACTAATAAATTGGACTTCATTAAAATTAAGTTTTGCTCATCTAAAGATACCATTAATAGAGTACAAAAGCAAGTTACAGACTGGAGGTAAACATCTGCAATACACACATCCATACAAATGACTTATACCCAGAACATATAAAGAACTCCTACAAATGAATTAGAAAAAGGCATATACTTAATAGAAAAATGGGCAAAGGACTTGAAAAGATACTTCATAAAGGATAATATTCAAATAGTCAATAATAATAATCTGAAAATATGCTCAACATCATTAGTCATCAGGGGGATGCATGTTAAAACCACAATAAGATAACCATTATGATTCCATCAGAATGGCTAAAATTTAAAAGTATGACAATACCAAAAATTGGTAATGATGTGGAATAACTACAATACTTATTCACTGCTGTCAGGATTGTCAGCTGGTTTGACCACTCGGCAAACTAGGTGACAATATCTACCAAACCCAAACATCACCATGACTTGGCAATTTCACTCAGGGTATATACTCAACAGGAATAGGTGATTACGTACACCAAAAGACCTGCATAAGAATGGTCACAGCAGCTTTATTCATAATAGGCACAGGCTGGAAACAACCTAGGTATCCAAACTGAAGAATGGATATACAAATCGTGGTGTATTGACACAATGGAAAACTATATTACAATGAAAAAGAATTAAATACTGCCAAAGCAACAACAACAATATTATAGACATAATGTTGAGTGAAAGCCAGTCAGAAAAGAGTACACACTGTATGATTCCATTTATATGCAGTTCAGGAAGAGTCAAAAGCAATCAATGACAACAGAATTATAGCAGTAATTATCCTGGAAGGGAGGGAGGTATATTGCTTAGAAGAGGGCAAGAGGGAGCTAGGTAAGGCAGGACCTCGAAATGTTCTACTTCTTGATGTGGGTAGTGGTTCTGTTGAGCTTTACACTTAACATTTGTGCTTTTTACTATGTATAAGCTATAGCTCAAAAAAAAAAAAAGAACAGGCTTAAGATGGAAGATGGCAGGTGAATCCCCAAAATAATGCAGCATTTTGTATGTGTTGCATTTTTCTCAAAGGTTTCATTACACTATTAAGAGTATCAACTCCCTGGTGGCAGGTATTTCTGTCATTTTTGTTGTGATGATATCCCCAATGCCTGGTATACAACAGACACTCAATAAATGTTTGCAGAATAAATTCACAAAAAGGAACTGTTACCAAAAATAAGATGAAGCAATCATTAACTAAAATCCTGGTATAACAAATTATTTGAATTAATAGAAGTTTATAAAGTAATTGGTAGACTGTCTAATGATGGTAACTTGAGTCTCCTTAATATCCAAGTGTGTCTTAGTGTTTTCAAATACCAGAAAGTGAAAATTTCCTTTGAGTGCTCAGAATTTAAGTCTTTCTTCTGTCAGTCACCGTATATTGGGCCATGGATGCCTAGAAACCGAGTTAAAACACTTGCAATTAAAATAAACATATCCCAAGCTTGAAAACACATTTGTTTCTTCCAAAGGACTACTGAGCCAAAAATAAGTGAAATTCAGTGGAATTTTCTAAAAATCCATTAAAATGATCTATCTAAAACAGTAGTCTTCAACCAGAGGCAAGTTTTTCCCTACCCTTGACATTTGGCAACATCTGGAAACAATTTTGCTTGTCACAACTGGAGGGTGCTACTGGCATCTACTAGGAGGAGGCCAGGGATCCAGCTAACCACCTTACATGCACAGGCCAACCCTCCACTAAGGAATTTACCTGGCCCAAAATGTAGATAATGCTGAGAATGAGAAATCCTGATCTAAAATATCACCTTCTGTTAAACTAAAATAAAGAATTTTATTCTTAAAACATATGAAGTAAAAAGAGTCCTATTTAAGCTGTAAAATAATTCAAGTATCTTTCAACCAATACCTTTTCAAGAATATGAAACTATATTTTTAAAGTTATTTAAAGTTGTACACATGTATCAAATGTCATAAAAAGGGATGTTTAATTCAAGTATCTCCAGAAATGATAACCATCATTATCATTTCTAGGACTATATTAGGCATATAACTTATTTTAATCTCATTTAATATTAATATCCCCATGAAAATAAGATCTCATTTAGAGAGATTAGAAAACAACAACTAGAAGAGATTAAGTAAATATCTGCCCAAGGTTACACTGCTAGGAATAGCACAGCTGAAATTTGAACCCACATTATCTCTACACCCATGATGCTTCCATTAAAATGCATTAAATGTCAATTTCAAATGCACAGCAGATCAAAATTAAACACACCCCAAGTTTCATTTTCCACTGAGTCAAATATGCCATTTTAGAAAGTAACGGCCAAGTCAAGAGAAGCCTACTTAGGAATTATGTACTAAGAAAAGAGATAAGATAGTGCCAGTTTTTTAAAGGATGATCTATAGTTAATATTTTTTCTTATCACAAGTAAAATAAAGTCATTTTCTTAAAGTTATATGCCAAAATCATCAGATATACTCTTGTTCTGGTCATGTAATAAAGCTGCAGATAGTAACGTCAAAGCCTAAATGCTTTACTGGCCTGGAGCTCATTCTTGACAAATCACTAACACGACCCACCCAGTCATCCCTCCATAATAACATTGGATGCCTGGCATTTCAGCCTATCTAAGAACATATTCCTATATTAAACTCTATTACTTTTGTCTCAGCTTTAAGGGCTTATCATGATTCTCTGTATTAAGAGACAGAAAAGTGTTCTTACCCTATTAAAGCCATGTTCATGAGAGTCATCAACTTCTCCATTACTAGTCACTGGAATTTCTGCTGCTGAATTTTTTGGAGATTCTTGAGCCATAGTAGACTCCTAAAAAAAGGAGGAAAGAAATAGTCATAAATAACACCAAATCATAAAAGGCAAACATTCAAAAGACTATATTCATGTTTATAGCACTTAAAAGCCATCATTATAGCCCTTTTTAAAAATAATTACAACCTACCTAATCCTTATGAAATAAACATGATACTAATATAATAAAAAACACATCTGGCCTTTAAAACTGCATTCAACTTAGATTTCTTGATCATATTGTAGGTACCAGGGGGCAATATCCTTACCTTGTAAATAGTACAAATGACACAAAAATCAAAAAATGCAAATAATATCTTAGTATGATTGAAAATAGTTTTGACTTTACAGGCTACCTGAAAGATTCTTGGATCTACAGGCCACACTTTGAAAAACACTGGTATAGACAAATTTAACCAATCTTTAGTGAAACTTGTTATGTGCAAGACACTCTACTAGATTCTAGAGAATATTAAAAAAAAAAAAAGATAAGCTAGGCACTGCTCTGGGGGAAAGTACCACTGCCTCAGTTTGGGAGACTGACTGGACGCTTCAGTAAATACCTAGAACAGTAAGTATCTGCCCCTCTTCCTTTTGGATCCTCTAAAACCAAACCTTTTGGAATAGTTGTAGATTGGATAAATCCTACGGTCTTCCCATGCCACATTTCTATTTCCTGGCAGCTCTAGAAATGTTCTGCTTCCCATAGGTCCACATTTACATTACACTTCTACTCCTTATACAAACCTCTTTTTCTTTACCATGACAAACTTTATACATAGTGATGTTTCTAATGTCTGACACAAAATTTCATAGACTACCTCTACATCTTTGTATTCCCAGGGCAACAGAATACAAATCTAAGCAAATAAATTAATACATTCCCTTTCAGTAAAGTCAGGTCCTTGAGGACAGAGACAGTCATAGACATCTCTGTATCATTAGAGATTAGCCCAGGGTTCTCAATAAATGTTTACTGAATAGAAAGGATACGAGCTACATCAAAAGTCTGATTTGTAGTTATGAAGGTGTTAAAATGATCATTATGTTCCACCCTCACTCTCTCCCTTGTCCCACCCATTGAGCATATACTCACACATGCGTTACTTCTTATGGATATCACTGCAGTAAAACAAACCAAGGGGAAATGTCGAAATAGCAAAACAAAAAAAGTGAATTACCAAGTATCTCAAAATCAGTGTACTTTAATTATATGGAGACAGTTTTAATAAAAGACTAAAATATCAAACTGAACTTGGTTAAGCCAATGAAAAGAGAACTTTTATAATAAGGCAAAATCCTGTTAATATCACTTAAAACATTTCCCAGAAAACTCAGTTATTTCCTTGCATTCCTAAATATCTTATTAAAAAAATACTGGTTTAAAAAATGCCGTATTTCACAGTTCACCTTACCACAGGCCTGAAACTAGTGAGGGAATTAATAAACTGAACATCTCATGTAAGACTTGAAAATCAAAAAAAAAAATTCAGAGAGAAGATTTCAAAAGTTCAAGAGGGGAAAACAAAAACTTCTCTGCTTTAGATTGGATTCTGGGGGAAGGGTCTCTGAATGCAGTGAGTGAAGGTAGTAAGACTGGACAGAGCTGCAATGCTGTTGTCACATCATAGGCCTTGGCCAATCGTATATGGAGCACTGAAGCTGAGATGGCTCTTTAAAGTTGTTCCAAATTAAGGGAAGGGGGCCAGGCCTTTGTACCCCCGCATCCCTACCCCTGGTTATTAGATGCAGGCTATCCCCTGGACAGGGGTATAATCGTGCACAAGGCAGTACTCTTTGGCAGAGGCAATTCCTGGGGAGACTCAGCTATGAGCCCTCAGCAGGCATCACTCCTGGAAGGACAGCCCTGGTCCTAAAGAAGGTAACTGAGCCCCTCACCATAGCATCCACTATATCTTCCTTATTATTATTCTAAAGCAGTATCTACTTTAAAAGGATTTGAAATGTCTTATTTAAATTATATCTGGCTACTTTTATGCATATATTTACAGACTTTCACTGATCTCTACTAAGACAAACTGTCTCTTTCACAGTCCCCAATTAAGGGGTGGCTCCTGATTGAACCAAAGAAGAACCCCTGACACAAGGCCTCGCAAGCTACAGGTTTCAAGATAAGGCCGGGTTAGAAAACCACTGCCCAACAGAGGAAAGAGGAATTTCCTGAGCTAATCCAGACTCTTTCAGGTTTGAGTTGGGGATGCTGAGCGAATCAGTCAACTAGGGTACTGGGAAGACAAATGAAAGCACAAGAAGAGCAAAGAGTAGAATTATTTTGATGAAAAGTCACAGCTTAAAAATTCACAAACTCTACTTGACAAGTGTTATCAAACTCGTCAGTTTGTTGACAAAGTGTTATCTGTATCTAGATCTTCCTCTGTTTCTAAATTATGACCTTATGAAAATCTTGTTTTTTTTTATTATGGTAAAAAACGTGTAACGTAAAATCTACCATCTTAACCATTTCTAAATGTATAGTTCAGTAGTGTTATGTATAGTATTCTCAATGCTGTGCAATCTCCAGAACTTCTTCATCTTGCAAAACTGAAACTCTACACCCATTAAACAACTCTCCATTCCCCTCCCCCACTCCCCCAGAGCCCTTGGCAAGCATCATTCTACTTTTTATTTCTATGAATTTGACCGTTCTGAATACCTCATACCAATGGAATCATATAGTATTTGACTTTTTATGACTGGCTTATCTCACTTTACATAATGTCCTCAAGATTCATCCATGTTGGACATATGTCAAAAGTTCCTTTCTTTTTTTTTTTTTTTTTTTTGGTACGCGGGCCTCCCACTGCCGTGGCCTCTCCCGCCACGGAGCACAGGCTCTGGACGTGCAGGCCCAGTGGCCAAGGCTCACGGGCCCAGTGGCTCCGCGGCATGTGGGATCCTCCCGGACCGGGGCACGAACCCGGGTCCCCTGCATCGGCAGGTGGACTCTCAACCACTGCGCCACCAGGGAAGCCCCCAATTTGTCTATTTTTACTTTTGTTGCCAGTGCTTTTGATGTCATATTCAGGAAATCGTTGCCAAATCCACTATCATAAGCTTTACTTCTAAGAGTTTTATACTTATAGGTCTTCGATACATTCTGGCGCTGGTTTTGTGTATGGTATAAGACAGGGTCCAACTTGCATGTTGATATCCAGTTCTCCCAGTGCCATTTGTTGAAGAGACTTTCTTTTTTCCATTGAAGGGTCTCAGCATCTTGGCTTCTTTTGAGATCCCTACTTTGCTCACTGCCACTGCCTCCTTACAATATACCCAGCTTACTTGGGGCTACTGGAGTTAAGTTTCTGCTCCTTGTGGTTAAGAGATGTACAGACACTAGGTATTTGGTCTCTAATCCAATCAGGAAGATTAAGATCTAGCTATCTAAATAATCATCACTCTTCCAAATTGTAAAATATGCTCTTACTTTCTTCCTCCTAAAAATAGCTGGTGATTCAACAGGTATTTACTATCTTCTAGGCAATATGCATGGGATGAAATAGAAACAGAAATCAGATCTTAGGCTTCTAGGAGCTAGAAGTATTGGTAAAAAATAATTACAGTACAGTGTGGTGAGCACTCAGAGGGAAGACTTAATCAGAGGTGATATTTAAGCTGAATCTTATAGGATGACAGATGGGGACACAGTAAAGGAGAGATTCTAAATAGAAGGAATAACAGGAGCAGAATAGAAAGAGTCTAGTATATTCTAGAAACTGCAACTAAAGCAATTTGGGTAGAATGGTGATTATTCTTTCATACATTCATCGGTTCTACTAATTTATTGAGCTCTCTCATGTGCCAGGCACAATCAGATACTCAGGGTAGAGTGGTGAACAAAACAGACCAAACTCCCTACCCTCAAAGAGCTCATATCCTAGTTGGGGAAAACAAATAAATAAATACACATGTTATACAGTCATAATTGCTAACGGGCATGTGTTCATGAATGTGCTGCTTTAAATAAGGTAGTCAGGGAAAACCTCAGAAGAGGTATCATATTTTTGTGAGAACTGAATAAAGTGAGGGAGTGAGCCATAAAGATATCCGGGAGTCCAGAATCCCAGGCAGAAGAAATAGTAAATACAAAGACGAGGAGGTGGGAACATGCTCAGCTTTTCAAGGAACAAGAAGAAGGCCATGCAGCTTGCGGGCCAGAGGAGAACAGAAGGAAATGTCAGAGAGGCAGCGAAGGGCGAGAACATGTGCAGCTTTAAAGACCATAATAAGAACTTTGGATTTTATTCTTAGTGAAATGAGAAGCCACTTGAAGGTTTGAACGTAAGAGTGAAATGACCTGACTTATGTTTAAAAAGAATCACTTTTTTCCTGCTGTGTTGCATTAAACTATAAGTGAGCAAAGGCAGAAGCAAGAAGAACAATTTAATGGAATAATCTAAGCAAGAGATAATGGTAGCTTGGAGTAAGGTGACAGTGGCTGAGGAGGTAAGAAGTGGTTAGATTCTAGGCATATTCTGAAGGTAGAACCAATTGGAATTCCTTACAGACAGACGTGAAAGATGGGAAGAAGAGAGGTGAAGGACAACTACAGAGGTTTTTGGCCTGAACAGCTGGGAAGGTGGAATTGCTGTTAATAGATCTGGGCAAGACTTGGGGTGGAGCACAACATAGAGAAAATAGCTAAAGTTTAGTGTAGGACATATTAAGGTTTATGTGGATAAGGTTACTAGGCTCTTGGACATATGAGACTGAGTCCAGGAGAAAGCTTGAAGCTGGGGATAAGAAATTTAGAAGTCATCAGTGTGCAGATGACATTAAAATCCCTTGGATTGGATAAGATCACCTAGAACAGGGGTCAACAAACATTTTCTATAAAGGGCCAAATAGCAAACATTTTAGGCTCTGTGAGCTGTAAGGTCTCTGTTATAACTACTCAACTCTGCTGTTATAGCCCCAAAGCAGACACAGGCAATACATAAATGACTAGGCGTGGATTTGGCTTGACCTCTGATCTAGAAAGTTGATGTAGATAGAAAAGAGAGGTTTGTAGACTGAGCTCTAGGACACCCCAATATTTGGACATGGGAGGAACTAGCAAAGGAAACTTATAAGGGATGGCAAGCAGGGTAGGAGGAAAACCACAATAGGAGGCTTCCGAGGACAGGTTTCTGCTTCTGGAACTAATGGACTAAGCCCCTATACTAAACCTCCCCAACCCTGCACAGAAAACAACTGTAAAAGCTGAACACAATTTAAAAAGCAATTAATTGAAACCACTGGAGAGTAAAGAGACTCTGGTGGAGAGCACATGCTTGCTTGGAGGAGGGGAGATAGGGAGCTATGCAAGCAAGTTTCCATCTCCTTGGCTTTTAGCCTAAAACTAAATCCTATCTATGCTGTGCGCCCGGTAGCTGCCAGAGCATCCAGGGGAAAACTAGTCCTGAGTTGGGGAAAAGTTAAGCTCACAAAAGTAAAAGGTATAGGGGAATCCTGAAAAGGAAAGATCCAGAAAGGGGATTCCCAAACTCTGTCTACTCACATCTCTAACCCCTCAAGGTACCGGCACAGAACAGACTCGACTGAGCTCACCTAAAGCCAAAAGACCTGAATTGAGACCAGAGCTGCCAGAAGTAAAAAACAAAGAAACTAAGAGGGTAGATACAAAATCAACCACATCAATAATGGCATTAAATATTATTGGACTAAACATTTTAGTTAAAAGGCAGAGATTGTCAGAGTGGAATTTTTATTATTATTATTTTTTTTGGCCATGCCACACATCTTGCGGTATCTTAGTTCCCCAACCAGGGATTGAACCTGGGCCCTCGGCAATGAAAGTGCAAAGTCCTAACCGCTGGACCATCAGGGAATTACCTGGATTTTTTTTTTAAATGACCCTACTATCTTCTATCTATGAGAGATGCACTTTAAAGCCAAAGGTATAAACAGATGGAAAATAAATGGATGGAGAAAGATACACCACGCAAAGAGTAGGCATAAGAAAGTTGGCATGGTTTTACTAATATCTGATAAAATAGGGTTTTTTTTAAGTATTACCAAAGATAGAGATGTTTCATAATGATAAAATGATCAATTCGTCAGGAATATGTAACAATCATAAATGTGTATGTTGGTTCCAATAATAGAGCTTCAAAATAAATGAAACAAACATTGACTGAATTAAAAGGAGAAACAGACAACTCCACAATCATCTTTGGAGACTTTACCACCACTCTTACAGCAATTGAAAGAACAACTAGACAAAGAAAACTGGCATAGACATAGAAGATCTGAACACCATCAGCCACCCTGACTAATATTTATGGAATAGGAAACTTAATAATGTCAGAATACATATTATTTTCACACAAACATGATGTATTTAGCAAAACAGGTCATATTTGGTGCCGTAAAACAAGACTCAATACATTTTAAAAGAGTGAAATCATATAGAGAATGCTCTATGACCACAGTGGAATTTCATTACAATCAATCCATAGAGATATGCAGGAAACCCCCAAAATTTGGAAATTAAATAACACATCTAAAAAATTAATGTGAAAAGGAAGAAACCACAAGAGAAAGAAAATATTTTGAACTGAATGATAATGAAAACATAACATAGCAATATTTGTGCGATGCACCTAAAGCAAAGCTTAGAGAGAAATTTATAGCTTTAAATGCTTATATTTGAATAGAAGGAAGATCTTAAACCAACAATCTAAGATTGTACCTTAAGAAAACAGAAAAAGAGCAAATTAAACCAGAAGACGTAGGAAGGAAATAATAATAAAGACCAAAAATCAAGGAAATAGATGGTAGGCAGTAGAAAAACTGGCTCGCATACTTCAAAAAGCTTAAGCTCATGAAAAATAAAAGTAGATGAACTGTTGCAGATAAAAGGAGACAAGATAAATGCCAGCTAAATACAATATACAATATGGACTGGATCACAAAACAGGAAAAAAATAGCTATAAAGGATATTACTGGAACAACTGTGGATTGAATAATAGTACTGTATCAATTTCCTAAATAATTTTCTAATTTTGATAAAAGTACTGAGATTATATAAGAAAAAGTCCTTGTTCTTAGGAATAAAGGGACATGATGTCTGCAAATCACTCTCAAATGGTTGAAAAGAGAAGAAACTATATATATATATATAAAGAGAAAACATTAAAGTAAATGGGACAAAACAATGACTGGTGAATCTGGGTAAAGAGTTTAAGTTTTCTGTATGAAATTTTATCAAAATTTAAAGTTTGAAAAATAAAAATAACAAAAGAGGCTAGAAAAGTATGCAGGAGACTATCATGATGGACTTTATAAATGCCAGACCAAGAAGTGTGGACTTCTCCTAAAAGGGATAAGGGAGAAAGAAGCAGAAGAATCTGATCAATTTATTTTAGAGGACAGTCTGGTAGGAGGTTAGACTGAAGGGAAAGAAGGAAAGACTAGAAGTAGAAGAACTATTTAGGAGGTATTTTACAGTCCAAGTAAGAAATAATAAAGATCTAAATTAAGGTTGTGGGAATGGAAAAAGGTAGATTCAAGAGTTCTTTAGGAGGTAAAGCAAGAGACAGAGTGACTAGATTGTGGGGGATCAAGGAGGGGGAGGAATGTAGGATAACCCATGCCCCCTCCCTGCCCCCTACCCAAGTTTTGGCTTGGGCAAGGAGAAAGACGAACATGTCACTCACCAAAGGGTAGAGCAAAGTCCTGAGAGGCACAGACTGTTTCATCCATAAATGCCAATGATTTTCAACCCTCTCTGAATCTTAGAACTACCTGGGGAACTTAAAGTTTTAAAAGTTCACCAGGTGATTCCAACGTGTAGCTAATTGAGAACGACTGCTATAAGCAGGCACTAGACTCTTTAAACAAACAACCAAACATAAAACTTTAGTATCGGGGAGGATCTACAAGTCATTCAGTTCAACTTGTCACGCAGATTAAAACCACAAATCAGATACTATCGTACACCCATTAGAATGGCCAGATTTAGAAAGACTGACAAAACCAAGTGTTAGCAAGTATGTGGATTCTCATACATTGCTGGTGCAAGTAAAAATTGGTAAAAGCACTGTGGAAAACTTTTTGGCAGTATTTAACTATTAAAGTTAAACATATGCCTATCCTATGACCCAGCAACTCCACTCCTAGGAAATATACCCAAGAAACATAGTGCATGTGTCCATCATAAAACAAATACAAGAATATTCATAGCAGCTTTATCCAAAATAGCTAAAAACTGGAAACAACCCAAATGTCCATCAACGGTAGAATGGATAAAGAAGCTGTAGCATAATCATACAAAGGAACGCTACACAGCAATAAAACAGAACTGCGGCTATTAAAAACAAAAAATCTCACAGACAATGTTGAGCCAATGAAGCCAGGCCCAAAGAGTACATACCATACGATTCAATTCAAAAAGAAAACCAATAAGGAACGATGACTGTAGGCAGAACAGTGGTAATCTTGGTGTGAGGAAATACTCAGTCATGACCTTGACGTTCGGTTTCGTTTCTGCATGGAAGGAGCTTGGGAGTCACCAATTCATTCTAACAAGTAAGAAGCTGAAGAGATTAAAAAGTCAACAACTCTTCTTGGATTCGTAAAAGGGGACACACAGGGCACACCGCTACTCCCAAAATTGGAGAGACAGGCAAAGGCAGGGAGCCATGGCTCACCACAGCAAAAAACACCTCAGGAACCAGTGCTGGGGTAGGAAAACCTGAACTGTAATCGATGAGCTGCTGGAGGCTCAGTGTGGACAACTGTGAGAATTAAAGACTCCAAGGGGACCCAGTCATAAGCAGGGTCCCACAATACTGAGTTTTGCTTCCACGAGCCAGACCAGGTTACCCCTGCAAATATCGCAGAAAAACCCCCTCATCCTTCCAGCAAGTGGTGGAGAATTGAAACCATTTTGAAATACACCAAGCACTCTGTTCTTAACAAGGCCTACCCTCAGGAGAAACCAGAACCTAACCTGCTTGGGTAAAACCAGCACCTAACAGAGATGAGGAAGGGAAATACCCAAACCCAGCACACTCTTAACTATCCTGTCCCACCTAAGGGGAGGACAGAAAAACTGAGAAATGCTTGTGAAGTTCATAATCCAGAGGCACAGGCTCACTAAAAGACTGAGACCTAATCATAGGACTATACAGTGCTTCCCTCCTCCCACACCTTACCCAGATATTGCTAAAGGCCTATTTACAGCAGTTCCTTTTACCTGATACATCATGGCTGACTATAAAGGAAAAAATTACAAGGCTTCCAAAGGCAAAAAAACACAATTTGAGATCACAGAGCAAGCATCACAATCAGAAATGGCAGGGACGTTGGAATTATCAGACCAGGAATTTAAAAACAACTATGATTAATATGCTAAGGGCTGTAATGGATAAAGTAGACAGCATGCATGAACAGACGAGCAACATAAGCAGAGATGTAGAAATCCTAAGAAAGAACCAAAAAGAAATCTAGAGATAAAAATCACTTAATAACAGAAATGAAGAATGCCTTTGATGGGCTTATTAGTAGACTGAACAATGACCTTGGGGTAGGCAAACATTTCTTAGGAAGCAAAAAACATAAACAATAAGAGAAACACTGATAACCTGGACTTCATCAAAATTAAAAACTTCTTTTCAAAAAGACACCATTAAAAAAATGAAAAGGCAAGCCACAGATAGGGAGAAAACAGATGTAAGATATGTATCTGACAAATGACTGGTATTCAAAATATATAAATAAGTCTTAAAATTCAATAAGACAACAAACAACCCAAATAAAATATGGCCCAAAATTTTAACAGACGCTTCACTAAAGAAAACAAATGAATAGCAAGTAAGTGCATGAGAAGATGTTCAACATCACTAATCATCAAGGAAATGCAATTTAAAGCTACAAGAAGATACAACTATATACCCAATACAGTGGCTAAAGTTTAAAAAGACTGACAATACCAAGTGTTGGTAAAGAGTAACTGGAATTTGCATACACTGCTGGAGGAAATGTAAAAAACTACTTCACTTTGGAGAACTGTTTAGCAATTTCTTATAAAAGTAAACATACACTTGATCATATCACTCAGTCATTCTGTACCTAAGCATTCACAAGAAAAATAAAAACAAATGTCCCAAAGAGACTTGTATATGTGTATTCATAGCAGCTTTACTCTTAAGAGCCCAAAACTAGAAAAAAAAAAAAAGCCCATTAACAGGTTAATGGATAAACAAATTATAGTACATACATATAACGGAATATTCCTCAAGTGAATTACTGATGCATGCAATAACTGTTGATTAATCTCATAATATTATGCTGAGCCAAAAACAGCCAGACACAAAAAGAATACATGCTATATGATTCCATTTATACAGAACTCTAGAACACACAAAATTAATTTATCACAACGAATCAGTTGTTGCCTGGGGAGAGGGGTGGATAGGGGAGGACTGATGGCAAAGGGGCACAAGAAACTTTATCTGTATCTCGATTGTGATTATGGGTTTCCCAAGTTTATACATTTGTCAAAACTCATCGAGGAGGGGAAGATGCCAGAAGAGTAAGACGCGGAGATCACCTTCCTCCCCACCGATACACCAGAAGTACATCTACATGTGGAATAACTCCTACAGAACACCTACTGAACGCTGGCAGAAGACCTCAGACCTCCCAAAAGGTAAGAAACTCCCCACGTACCTGGGTAGGGCAAAAGAAAAACGAATAAACAGAGACAAAAGGATAGGGACGGGACCTGCACCAGTGGGAGGGAGCTGTGGAGGAGGAAAGGTTTCCACACACGAGGATCCCCTTCGCGGGCGGAGACTGCAGGTGGCGGAGGGGGAAAGCTTCGGAGCAAAGGAGGAAAGCACAGCAACAGGGGTGCGGAGGGCAAAGCGGAGAGATTCCCGCATTGAGGATCAGTGCCGACTGGCACTCACCAGCCAGAGAGGCTTGTCTGTTCACCCGCCGGGGAGGGGCGGGGCTGGGAGCTGAGGCTCAGGCTTCAGGGAGAGGTTGGAGTGCAGGGAGAGGACTGGGGTTGGCGGTGTGAACACAGCCTGAAGGGGGTTAGTGCACCACAGCTAGCTATGAGGGAGTACAGGGAAGAGTCTGGATCTGCCAAAGAGGCAAGAGACTTTTTCTTTCCTCTTTGTTTCCTGGTGCGCAAGGAGAGGGGATTAAGAGCGCTGCTTAAAGGAGTCCAGAGATGGGCGCGAGCTGCGGCTAAAAGCACGGACCCCAGAGACGGGCATGAGATGCTAAGGCTGGTGCTGCCGCCACACCTGCGAGCACAGGTCACTATTCACACCTCCCTTCCGGGGAGCCTGTGCAGCCTGCCACTGCCAGGGTCCCGGGATCCAGGGACAACTTCCCCGGGAGAACGCACGGCACGCCTCAGGCTGGTGCAACGTCACACCAGCCTCTGCCGCCGCAGGCTCGCCCCGCACTCCGTACCCCTCCCTCCCCCCGGCCTGAGTGAGCCAGAGTCCCCGAAGCAGCTGCTCCTTTAACCCCGTCGTCCTGTCTGAGCGAAGAACAAACGCCCTCCGGCGACCTACACGCAGAGGCGGGGCCAAATCCAAAGCTAAGCCCTGGGAGCTGTGAGAACAAAGAAGAGAAAGGGAAATCTCTCCCTGCAGCCTCAGAAGCAGCGGATTAAAGCTCCACAATCAACTTGATGTACCCTGCGTCTGTGGAATACATGAATAGACAATGAATCATTCCAAGTTGAGGAGGTGGACTTTGAGAGCAAGATTTATGATTTTTTCCCCTTTTCCTCTTTTTGTGAGTGTGTATGTGTATGCTTCTGTGTGAGATTTTGTCTGTATAGCTTTGCTTCCACAATTTGTCCTAGGGTTCTATCCGTCCGTTTATTTTTAATAATTTTTTTCTTAATAATTATTTATTTTAATAACTTTATTTTATTTTACTTTATCTTCTTTCTTTCCTTCTTTCCTTGCTTCCCTCCTTTAGACAACGAATCATCCCAAATTGAGGAGGTGGACTTTGAGAGCAAGATTTACGATTTTTTTCCCCTTTTCCGCTTTTTTGAGTGTGTATGTGTACACTTCTGTGTGAGACTTTCTCTGTATAGCTTTGCTTCCACCATTTGTCCTAGAGTTCTTTCCGTCCATTTTTATTTTTTAAAAATTTTTTCTTAATAATTATTTTTTATTTTAATAACTTTATTATATTTTATCTTACTTTATTTTACTTTATCTTCTTTCTTTCTTTTCTTCTTCCCTCCTTCCTTCCTTCCTCCCTCCCTCCTTTCCTTCTTTCTTTCCTTCATTCCTTCCTCCTTCCTTCCTTCCAACCTTCCTTCTTTCTTTCCTTCCTTCCTTCCATCCTTCCTCCTTCCTTCCTTCCTTTCTTCTCTCTCTTTCTCTCTTTCTTTCTTTCTTTTCTACTAGTTCTTTCTACTTTATCTCCTTTTATTCTGAGCCGTGTCGATGAAAGGCTCTTGGTGCTGCAACCAGTAGTCAATGCTGTGCCTCTGAGGTGAGAGAGCCAACTTCAGGACACTGGTCCACAAGAGACCTCCCAGCTCCACATAATATCAAACGATGAAAATCTCCCAGAGATCTCCATCTCAACACCAACACCCAGCTTCACTCAACGACCAGCAAGCTACAGTGCTGGACACCCTATGCCAAACAACTAGCAAGACAGGAGCACAACCCCACCCATTAGCAGAGAGGCTGCCTAAAATCATAATAAGTCCACAGACACCCCAAAACACACCACTAGACGTGGACCTGCCCACCAGAAAGACAAGATCCAGCCTCATCCACCAGAACACAGGCACTAGTCCCCTCCACCAGGAAGCCTACACAACCCACTGAACCAACCTTAGCCACTGGGGACAGACACCAAGAACAGCGGGAACTACAAACCTGCAGCCTGCAAAGAGGAGACCTCAAACACAGTAAGATAAGCAAAATGAGAAGACAGAAAAACACACAGCAGATGAAGGAGCAAGATAAAAACCCACCAGACCTAAAAAAAGAGGAGGAAATAGGCAGTCTACCTGAAAAAGAATTCAGAACAATGATAGTAAAGATGATCCAAAATCTTGGAAACAGAATAGAGAAAATGCAAGAAACATTTAACAAGGACCTAGAAGAACTAAAGATGAAACAAACAACAATGAACAACACAATAAATGAAATTAAAAATACCCTACATGGGATCAATAGCAGAATAACTGAGGCAGAAAAACGGATAAGTGACCTGGAAGATAAAATAGTGAAAATAACTACTGCAGAGCAGAATAAAGACAAAAGAATGAAAAGAACTGAGGACAGTCTCAGAGACCTCTGGGACAACATTAAACGCACCAACATTCGAATTATAGGGGTTCCAGAAGAAGAAGAGAAAAAGAATGGGACTGAGAAAATATTTGAAGAGATTATAGTTGAAAACGTCCCTAATATGGGAAAGGAAATAGTTAATCAAGTCCAGGAAGCACAGAGAGTCCCATACAGGATAAATCCAAGGAGAAACACACCAAGACACATATTAATTAAACTGTCAAAAATTAAATACAAAGAAAACATATTAAAAGCAGCAAGGGAAAAACAACAAATAACACACAAGGGAATCTCCATAAGGTTAACAGCTGAACTTTCAGCAGAAACTCTGCAAGCCAGAAGGGACTGGCAGGAAATATTTAAAGTGATGAAGGAGAAAAACCTGCAACCAAGATTACTCTACCCAGCAAGGATCTCATTCAGATTTGATGGAGAAATTAAAACCTTTACAGACAAGCAAAAGCTGAGAGAGTTCAGCACCACCAAACAAGCTTTACAACAAATGCTAAAGGATCTCCTCTAGGCAAGAAGCACAAGAGAAGGAAAAGACCTACAATAACGAACCCAAAACAATTAAGAAAATGGGAATAGGAACATACATATTGATAATTACCTTAAATGTAAATGGACTAAATGCTCCCACCAAAAGACACAGATTGGCTGAATGGATACAAAAACAAGACCCATATATATGCTGTCTACAAGATCTTGACCCACTTCAGACCTAGAGACACATACAGACTGAAAGTAAGGGGATGGAAAAAGATATTCCATGCAAATGGAAACCAAAAGAAAGCTGGAGTAGCAATTCTCATATCAGACAAAATAGACTTTAAAATAAAGACTATTAAAAGTTACAGAAGGGTGGGAGGGAGGGAGATGCAAGAGGGAAGAGATATGGGAACATATATATATGTATAACTGATTCACTTTGTTATAAAGCAGAAACTAACACACCATTGTAAAGCAATTATACCCCAATAAAGATGTTAAAAAGAAAGAAGTTACAAAGAAGGACACTACATAATGATCTAGGGATCGATCCAAGAAGAAGATATAACAATTGTAATAACAATTACAACTGTATAACAATTGTATGTTGCTCCCAACATAGGAGCACCTCAATACATAAGGCAAATACTAACAGCCATAAAAGGGGAAATCGACAGTAACACATTCATAGTAGGGGACTTTAACACCCCACTTTCACCAATGGACAGATCATCCAAAATGAAAATAAATAAGGAAACACAAGCTTTAAATAATACATTAAACAAGATGGACTTAACTGATATTTATAGGACATTCCATCCAAAAACAACAGAATACATATTTCTCTCAAGTGCTCATGGAACATTCTCCATGATAGATCATATCTTGGGTCACAAATCAAGCCTTGGTAAATTTAAGGAAATTGAAATTATATCAAGTATCTTTTCCGACCACAACGCTATGAGACCAGATATCAATTACAGGAAAAGATCTGTAAAAAATACAAACACAGGGAGGCTAAACAATACACTATTTAATAACGAAGTGATCACTGAAGAAATGAAAGAGGAAATTAAAAAAATACCTAGAAACAAATGACAATGGAGACACAATGACCCAAAACCTATGGGATGCAGCAAAAGCAGTTCTAAGAGGGAAATTTATAGCAATACAACCCTACCTTAAGAAACAGGAAACATCTCAAATAAACAACCTAACCTTGCACCTAAAGCAATTAGAGAGAGAACAAAAAAACCCCAAAGTTAGCAGAAGGAAAGAAATCATAAAGATCAGATCAGAAATAAATGAAAAAGAAATGAAGGAAACGATAGCAAAGATGAATAAAACTAAAAGCTGGTTCTTTGAGAAGATAAACAAAATTGATAAACCATTAGCCAGACTCATCAAGAAAAGAAGGGAGAAGACTCAAATCAATAGAATTAGAAATGAAAAAGGAGAAGTAACAACTGACACTGCAGAAATACAAAAGATCGTGAGAGATTACTACAAGCAACTCTATGCCAATAAAATGGACAACCTGGAAGAAATGGACAAATTCTTAGAAATGCAGAACATGCCAAGACTGAATCAGGAAGAAATAGAAAATATGAACAGACCAATCACAAGCACTGAAATTGAAACTGTGATTAAAAATCTTCTAATAAACAAAAGCCCAGGACCAGATGGCTTCACAGGTGAATTCTATCAAACGTTTAGAGAAGAGCTAACACCTATCCTTCTCAAACTCTTCCAAAATATAGCAGAGGGAGGAACACTCCCAAATTCCTTCTACGAGGCCACCATCATCTTGATACCAAAACCAGACAAGGATGTCACAAAAAAGAAAACTACAGGCCAGTATCACTGATGAACATAGATGCAAAAATCCTCAACAAAATACTAACAAACAGAATCCAACAGTACATTAAAAGGATCATACACCATGATCAAGTGGGGTTTATTCCAGGAATGCAAGGATTCTTCAATATACACAAATCAATCAACGTGATACACCATATTAACAAATTGAAGGAGAAAAACCATATGGTCATCTCAATAGATGCAGAGAAAGCTTTCCACAAAATTCAACACCCATTTATGATAAAAACCATGCAGAAAGTAGGCACAGAGGGAACTTTCCTCAACATAATAAAGGCCACATATGACAAACCCACAGCCAACATCGTCCTCAATGGTGAAAAACTGAAACCATTTCCACTAAGATCAGGAACAAGACAAGGTTGCCCACTCTCACCACTCTTATTCAACATAGTTTTGGAAGTTTTAGCCACGGCAATCAGAGAAGAAAAGGAAATAAAAGGAATCCAAATTGGAAAAGAAGAAGTAAAGCTGTCACTGTTTGCAGATGACATGATACTATACATAGAGAATCCTAAAGATGCTACCAGAAAACTACTAGAGCTAATCAAAATTAATGCACAGAAATCTCTGGCATTCCTGTACACTAATGATGAAAAATCTGAAAGTGAAATCAAGAAAACACTCCCATTTACCATTTCACAAAAAGAATAAAATATCTCGGAATAAACCTACCTAAGGAGACAAAAGACCTGTATGCAGAAAATTATAAGACACTGACGAAAGAAATTCAAGATGGTACAAATAGATGGAGAGAAATACCATGTTCTTGGATTGGAAGAATCAACATTGTGAAAATGACTCTACTACCTAAAGCAATTTACAGATTCAATGCAATCCCTATCAAACTACCAATGGAATTTTTCACAGAAGTAGAACAAAAAATTTCACAATTTGTATGGAAACACAAAGGACCCCGAATAGCCAAAGCAATCTTGAGAACGAAAAACGGAGCTGGAGGAATCAGGCTCCCTGACTTCAGACTATACTACAAAGCTACAGTAATCAAGACAGTATGGTACTGGCCCAAAAACAGAAGGATAGATCAATGGAGCAGGATAGAAAGCCCAGAGATAAACCCACGCACATATGGTCACCTTATCTTTGATAAAGGAGGCAGGAATGTACAGTGGAGAAAGGACAGCCTCTTCAATAAGTGGTGCTGGGAAAACTGGACAGGTACATGTAAAAGTATGAGATTAGATCACTCCCTAACACCATACACAAAAATAAGCTCAAAACGGATTAAAGATCTAAATGTAAGGCCAGAAACTATCAAACTCTTAGAGGAAAACATAGGCAGAACTCTGTATGACATAAATCACAGCAAGATCCTTTTTGGCCCACCTCCTAGAGAAATGGAAATAGAAACAAAAATTAAAAAATGGGACCTAATGAAACTTCAAAGCTTTTGCACAGCAAAGGAAACCATAAACAGACCAAAAGACAACCCTCAGAATGGGAGAAAATATTTGCAAATGAAGCAACTGACAAAGGATTAATCTCCAAAATTTATAAGCAGCTCATGCAGCTCAATAACAAAAAAACAAACAACCCAATCCAAAAATGGGCAGAAGACCTAAATAGACATTTCTCCAAAGAAGATATACAGACTGCCAACAAACACATGAAAGAATGCTCAACGTTATTAATCATTAGAGAAATGCAAATCAAAACTACAATGAGATATCATCTCACACCAATCAGAATGGCCATGATCAAAAAAATCTAGAAACAATAAATGCTGGAGAGGGTGTGGAGAAAAGGGAACGCTCTTCCACTGCTGGTGGGAATGCGAACTGGTACAACCACTATGGAGAACAGTATGGAGGTTCCTTAAAACACTACAAATAGAACTACCATATGACCCAACAATCCCACTACTAGGCATATACCCTGAGAAAACCATAATTCAAAAAGAGTCATGGGGCTTCCCTGGTGGCGCAGTGGTTGAGAGTCCGCCTGCCGATGCAGGGGACACGGGTTCGTGCCCTGGTCCAGGAAGATCCCACATGCCGCAGAGCGGCTGGGCCCGTGAGCCATGGCCGCTGAGCCTGCGCGTTCGGAGCCTGTGCTCTGCAACGGGAGGCCACAACAGTGAGAGGGCCGCGTACCACAAAAAAAAAAAAAAAAACAAAACCCAAAAAGAGTCATGTACCAAAGTGTTCATTGCAGCTCTATTTACAACAGCCCAGAGATGGAAACAACCTAAGTGTCCATCATTGGATGAATGGATAAAGAAGATGTGGCACATATATACAATGGAATATTACTCAGCCATAAAAAGGAATGAAACTGAGCTATTTGTAATGAGGTGGATGGACCTAGAGTCTGTCATACAAAGTGAAGTAAGTCAGAAAGAGAAAGACAAATACCGTACGCTAACACATATATATGGAATTTAAGAAAAAAAAATGTCATGAAGAACCTAGGGGTAAGACAGGAATAAAGACACAGACCTACTAGAGAATGGACTTGATGATATGGGGAGGGGGAAGGGTAAGCTGTGACAAACCGAGAGAGAGGCATGGACATATATACACTACCAAACATAGAATAGATAGCTCGTGGGAAGCAGCCGCATAGCACAGGGAGATCAGCTCAGTGCTTTGTGACCACCTAGAGGGGTGGGATAGGGAGAGTGGGAGGGAGGGAGATCCAAGAGGAAAGAGATATGGGAACATATGTGTATGTATAACTGATTCACTTTGTTATAAAGCGGAAACTAACACACCATTGTAAAGCAATTATACTCCAATAAAGATGTTAAAAAAAAACTCATCAAACTGCGTATTTTAAATGGATGCATTTTATCATATGCAAAATTTACTTCAATAAACTGTCAATTTTTTTTAAGGGTGAATTCCATTCTACTATCTCTAAGGACAGAGGACCTGTTTTGCCTGAAAGCCCAAAATCCACCCTCAGGGAGACCATACCAGTCTGATGGCGGGAGGCATATGGCCCTGATCATGATCTTCCTTGCCCACCTACAAGAAGAACGGACTTGCAGCTCTACAACCCAGTAGCAAATAAAGTTTGTCACCTTCCAAAATATGTGTTCATGACAAAAATAAATTAGGTCAATACCCTCTCACTATAAAAATTACTGCAGAATCCTTAGTGTCATTTACAGACATATATTCCGTTTGATCCAGAGTCTGAAAATTCACAAGCACTCACCTCTAAGAGAATATCTAAAAAATGGCAGAGCATTAAAAAAAATCCCTCTGTTCCTCAGATCCAGTGTCCCTCATCCTAGATCTTTTAAGGCAGCCGTAGAGGCAATGACTGGTTTGCCAAGTCAGACTTTTAGCCAAGTACTGTGTATATCTCATTCTCCTGGCTGCCCAGCCACAGTCCCCCACAATGTTGGGGAAAGCCTCCACATAAGTCTGGGGAAAGGCAGAGCCTGCTTCTTATTATATAAAAGCTCAAAACACCATATAATCAAGCAACTATCTGGAGCCAGGTTACTTGAGTTCAATCCCTGGCTCCTCCACATACTAGCTATGTAAACTTCCTAAAATTCTCTTTCCTCATCAGTAAAATGATAATAGTATTGTGCCTACCTTACGATGTTGTTGTGAGGATAAAATAAAATATAAAGTACTTAGAAAAGTATCTGGCATATAATAAGTGGTATATAGGTTACATTATAATTATTTGTTTCCCAAACTCTGGGGGCACTGCCATATGACCTTGGCTCTGCCAAATCAAAGGCACTTGCCCCAGACCTGGAATCAGAAACTAGCGATAACAAGAAAGAGGAATGATGAGGAACTCACTCTGGGGCAGCCACAACTGTAGTGAGACCAAATGCCTTCAGCAGTGGCCACAGCACCAGGGGCAGAACCCAGTCACCAGAGCTAGTCACCAGAGTCCTGGCAGTGCGAGGTGCTAGGGCCAGTGCTAAGCAATGGCAGCGACAGTGCCCTCACTGAAATCGTGCTGAACCGTGATTTGGAGCATACTCCCAGATATGGAGCATGCATACTGGTTTTCCAACCTTCCAGTAAGCTACATCAGATCCTCTTAGCAAATGTCTTTTCTATGTAAGTGAGCTGGAGTTGGTTTCATTTGCTTGCAACGTAAGAGCCTGACAGCTGACCTGCAAAAAGTGGATAAATGTGAAAAGGTCTTATATTATCTTTATGAGTGCTTCTGCATACCAAGTGATAACTATGAAATGGTCTAGAAACTTTTGAGAATGTTAGTGAACAAGTTAGCTATGGAACTTGTTTGATACCTTCATGATTCCCTAATCTAATATGCCAATAATAACCAAAAAGCTGACCTTAATTAACTACCTTCTACATGCCAGGCACTGTGCTATTAATAAGCACATTACAGGAAATATTTCATTTAACCCTCACAACTGCCCTGTAAGGTCGGTAAGATTCTCCCAATTTTACAGACGAGAAAACTGAGGGCTAGGAAGGTTAAAGAATTTAAATAATGTATCCTCTTGCAAATGGAGCCCTACCAGAATAGTAAGAGCCAACAATGAGTACATACCAAGTGTCAGGCACTGTTCTATACGTTTTTCACGTACTAACTGATTTAATTCTAATTATGCATTAACTCATTCAAACCCACCACAACTCGCAAACCTAGATACCATTGTTATTCCTGTTTTACAGGTAAGAGAACACAAAGATTAAGAAATGTGCTTAATGACATGCAGCTAGCAAGTGATGAACTGGGATTCAAATCTGGCAGTCTGGCTTCAGAGACCTTATTTTTAACCTCGACATTATACTGCCTCCCTAAAGGTGACTGAAATACATCAATGGGCCATGCCAACCAATATATATGCCTTCAGATATTTATGAGTCAAACGTACTGCTTTCTTGATGTTGACTTGTACCGTTGTTCCTTCTGTTTCCATATCAACCTGCGCTACTCTAACTGTGCTACTTGTCTTAATCTGACCCTTCACTTCCAACAATTCAAGATTGAAGCAACAGCCTCCAATTATATCATTATTGCTGCCTTTTGCTAATAACAGAGCCCTAGAGACAGCTGTGACCAGGAACTTCCTACTCCTAGCTGTGGGAGGTTGCAGAATTAAACTAGGACATCTGGGAATCAGGAGCTTCAGGATATGGACTAAGCCTGATGCTGCAAATGGCATCAGCTGCCAGAAAATATGCATGTTATTATTGATCCTGATAACCCCTTGGCTAGCAATTGGGGTCAATTTTAGTACCCATCCCCCCAAACAACATCTAGGGACATTTCTGGTTGTTATAGCTGGGGATGGTGTGCTACTGGCTTCTTGAAGGTAAAGGCCAGGAATGTTGCTAGAGGTCCTACAATGCACAGGATAATCCCCCACAATAAAAAATCATATAGCCAAATATGCCACAGAGTCAAGGCTGAAAAACTCTGTAAATAGCCTGATGCTATAAACTCCTTCTTATAATAGCAGGCCCAATGGGTCTTAATACTTACTCATTTTATCAAATTACCCAAGACATTTTTCACAGAAGTAGAACAAATAATCCTAAAATTTATATGGGACCACAAAAGAACCAGAATTGCCAAAGCAATCCCAAGGAAAAAGAACAACGCTGAAGGCATAACCCTCCCAGACTTCAGACAATACTATAAAGCCACAGTAATCAAAACAGTGTGGTATTGGCACAAAAACAGACACATGGATCAATGAAACAGAATAGAGAGCCCAGAAACAAACCCATACACCTATGGTCAATTAAGCTTTAACAAAGGAGGCAAGAATGTACAGTGGAGAAAAGACAGTCTCTTCAGCAAACGGTACTGGGAAAGCTGGACAGCCTCATGTAAATCAATGAAGTTAGAACACACCCTCACACCATACACAAAAAAACTCAAAATGGCTTAAAGACTTAAATATCAGACATGACACCATAAAATTAGAAGAGAACACAGGCAAAACATTCTCTGACATAAATTGTACCAATGGTTTCTTAGCTCAGTCTCCCAAAGCAATAGAAACGAGCGCAAAAATAAATGAGTGGGACCTAATCAAACTTATAAGCTTTTGCACAGCAAAGGAAGCCATAAACAAAATGAAAAGACAACCTACAGACTGGGAGAAAATATCTGAAAATGATGTGACCAATAAGGGCTTGATTCCCAAATTATACAAACAGCTCATACAACTCAGTAACAAAAAAAACAAACAACCCAATCAAAAAACGGGGAGAAGACCTAAGCAGACATTTCTCCAAAGAAGATATACAGATGGCCAACAGGCACATGAAAAGATGCTCAACATCACTAACCATTAGAGAAATGCAAATCAAAACTACAATGTGGTACCACCTCACACCAGTCAGAATGGCCATCATCAAAAAAATCTACAAACAACAAACGCTGGAGAGCGTGTGGAGAAAAGGGAACTCTCCTGCATTGTTGGTGGGAATGTAAATTGATACAGCCACTATGGAGAACAGTATGGAGGTTCCTTAAAAAACTAAAAATTGAGTTGCCATATGATCCAGCAACCCCACTCCTGGGTATATATCCAGAGAAAACTATAATCTGAAAAGATACATGCACCCCAATGTTCACAGCAGCACTATTTACAATAGCCAGGACATGGAAACAACCTAAATGTCCAGCGACAGATGAATGGATAAAGAAGATGTGGTGTACATATACACAGTGGAATACTAGCTGTAAAAAGAATGAAATAATGCCATTTGCAGCAACATGGATGGACCTAGAGATTATCATACTGATGTAACTCAGAAAGAGAAACACAAATACCATAAGATATCACTTATATGCAGAACCTAAAATATGACACAAATGAACATATTTACAAAAAGGAAACAAACTCAGAGACATAGAAAACAAACTTATGGTTACCAAAGGGGAAAGGGGGTGGGGGAGGGATAAATTAGGAGTTTGAGATTGACAGATACAAACTATATAAAATAAACAACAAGGTCCTCGGTATAGCACAGGGAACTACATATAATATCCTGTAATAAACCATAATGGAAAAGAATATGAAAAAGAATATGTATCTATATGTATAACTGAATCACTCTGCTGTACACCAGAAACTAACATAACATTGTAAATCAACTATACTTCAATTAAAAACAAAACTTACTTTAATGTCATAAATGTAACCCATTTCAAAGCAAGACCAACTGCACTGGGGGAGGATAACTCCCCCATGCCCTCCTTGGGTGCACCACTTAACACTATCCATCACTCCAGAGAACTTTCTCAACACTGCAATAGCTATAACATGGCTCATAACACTGCTGATAGTCGGACCCCTACCCACTTCTCCAGCCACTTCTCAGACCATATTCTTCCCTTTCTCCGTACTGGCCAACTAAATGTCTGCTCACTTCATGGTGCACAGTAACCCTTCTCCCTGTAAATTCAACTCCTAGTCTATGGCCTTTCCTGTAGCTGCCCAAGACCAAAGCTAAAAGAAAAAAGCTCACGTAATTTTTCCTGGCACTACTTATGTTTTTCAAATCCTGAAAATATACCTTGACATTAACATTATAAAAGGCTTTACATTTGACAATCAGCATCTATGGGTGAACACTTAATGAAAAATAAAAGATTCAACATTAACAAAAATTCGCCCAAAGACTAAAAATCTATCTTAATAATGCAAGAGAAGGATACTGGAAATAAGTTTCTTGATGTTATCAATATATTACATTATGAATGGTAAAACCTAATTTCTAAAATGCTTATTAGAAAAAGATAGAAACTTTCTAGAAAGGATATAAAAGAACTTGTCTTAGCCTTAATCAGACTTCTGAAACAATACAAGGCATCACATCTTCTAAAACACACATATTTAACATTGTTCTTTAATCCAATTTACCACTGAGCTGGTAAAAATAAAGTAGTATAATAAAAAGCTTAAAGTTTTTCCAATTGTTTCTTACATCTACCATTTTTTAAAAAAAGTTATTTGAAAATTCATTGAAAAGCACTATGGAATATTTCTAATGCTCAGTAGGTATTTTGTTCTGCTATCAAGTAGTTCTTCTAATTTAAAGGACTGAATTCTTAATTTCAGTCAAATCTAGACAAGAGAGCAGTGAATAAACAGTGTGGAAAAAAAAAGAAAAGAAGGGAAGCTACAAATATTCAACTCTAATTGTTCTAGTTATGGTTTCAGACAATGAAGGTCGCAGTGCTTAGCGAACTAATTATGTATGTCAACAGAAACCATATTTTGTTCTAAAACCAAAAAGCACAAATGCCTTCTGTGTCAGATGAAATTATTTAGATTTTTGCTTGCCTACAAAAAAAGAAAGCAATTCTATTAAACTCATAATTCAGTCTTTGAAATTTCCCCCTATATCAGTAAAAATATGACCTTTAAAAACTGGTTAATGTATTTATAGCAAAGTTAATTTAACATGGTTCAAAAGTATTAGGTGAATAAGCCTACCCGTGAGGTCTCAAGATAACTAACCAAGGCGTCAGGAGACACAGATTTAAGGACCAGCTCTGCCACTTTTTTATAAGTTTACAGAAGTCACTGTACTTCCCTAAGTTTCAATGTCCTCATTTATAAAATGAGATTCTTAACTTCACCTATATATCATACAGCTATTATAAGAATCAAATATGAAATTGCTTGGCAAACTGAAAACGTTATAAAGATGTTATAATTATAGCACACTGATTTCGGCTAAGGACAAATATTGGAGTGGTCCCATCAACACTAGCATTTACCAGCATAGCTACTCCTCCTAAATGTCACTATGGGTACCCTAAATACATTTCTCTAAAACAGAACAATATCAAGACAGAGCTGAAATATGGTTACAAATGTTATCATCTTTGGCCAAGTTCTTTTTTTTTCCTTCTTGCCAATTTCATGATTTTAAAAGGAAGATGATCCTACATAAGGATGGATAAAGCAATGTGGTCAAGTCCAAATAATTACTGAATCTGGATGATTAATATATGGTAATTCATTTACCACTTCACCTTTATTTCATACGTTGCAAATTTTTCTTAAGTGATGTTTTAATCTACTAGTATCAACACCTATTTGTCTTATATTTTCAACCGCTTGCTACTCGAATACTGCATTTCAGGTCTCCCAAGTTTCTCACCTTCTGCCTGTCATTCTCATTTCTGGGTCAAGCCAATCTTAGCCACTAGCTACCACTTGAACCACATTTCCTCCCACTCTTCCCTCACTGACCCTCAGTTCCAGCCAGAGTTCTCACTGCTATTCCTCAAACATACCAATCTTATTTTTGCCCTTGACCTTGCTCTCTCTGGAAGGTTCTCACTCCCAGATTTTTACATGACCCTTCCTCATTTCATTTAGGTTTCTGCTCAAACAGAAAGGGCCTTCCCTGACCAACTGATGTAAATTAGCACACTTCATCACTCTTTAGCCCCTTATCCTGCTTTACAGCAGTAAAGACTACTTTACATTATATCATAAAATAATTTATGCATATGTTATGTATATATTTAACATGTCTGTCTCCCTCCCCAATATGTTTACAACATAAAAGCCAACTCCTCCGGACACTCACAATCCTTCCATGACCTGAACTATGTTCTTCCCACTTATTATGCTTCTTCAGATGCCCTATTAAATCAAACTTAATTACTCACACTTCCCCATACACATCTCTCAATTTCCTTTCTCTACGACTCAGCCCAAGCTGTGACCATCATCATCCACATACTCAAATTCTACCCACACTGTAAGAAACAGTTTAAACACCACCTTTACTGATATTCCTGGCTGATACTCCTCTGAACTGCCACAGTTCTTCATCGGTACCACTCTAAAGGCATTATTATTCTACATTTTATTTATTTTAAAATTTCCTCTAATAATCAACATGCAGCTTGAGTGCAGGATCTAAACCAATTCACTTTTAGACCTCTGGGTTACTTACATAAAAGAAGAATGGAAATATTTGTATATTTTTTCTTGGATATTAGAAGTAAGTATGTGTATTAGTGTTACTGTATCAAAGGGCAGACAGAAAAGGAGAATTCATGCAATAATCCTACGATACACTAATAAATACCTAACACAACTACTTTGCTTTCTTTCCTTTTTTATTGTTGTTAAAAATACACTTGTTTTCCCAACTTCCTTGCATCCATCTTTACATAATTTTTTCCTATTAAGTTTCTTACATTTACTCATCTTTCCCACTTTTCTTTGGGTTCAAATCATAGCTCTTTTCCTCATCAGCCATGTTAACCCTTCCAGGTCTCTGTTGCCTAATCTATAGAATGAAGGAGAAAACCTCAACTGCAAGCAGGTTATTATAGTATTAAATGAGATAATATATCTCATAAAACCCAGTATGGTGCCTGGCACCTAACAGGCTCTCAGTGAATGGTGCCTATTTGGCTATTGTTTCTTCTACAGATATAGAAGCTGCAGATTTTAAACACATTTCAGGGTGTAAAGTTTGAATATTAAAAATACAAAAACAAAATCCACCTTTTTCTGCTCTAATCAGACTGGAATAGAGTACAAAGCAAGCCAAGCTCACGTTTTCTTCTTTTTTAATTCAAAAAGAAAAAAAAAACCCAAACAACTGATGTCATAAAAAAAAATGAGAAGAAGAAAGCGTTTTTATAGTCACTGATAGGATGGATATCCTAATGAAAACATCATTTGATTGAGAGGAAATCACCTGGATTCTGCAATTAACTAGCTGAGTGATCCTGCACAAAGGCAATTCACCTGACAGAACCTAAAATGAACCTTAAGTCCCTTCTTGTTCAGGGTTGATACTGTTTTTGGCTCAGTTCAAAATGCTGGAGTTTTTGTTGTTGTTGTTTTGTTTTGCTCTTAAAGAAATAAAAACTATCATCCAGGTCATCATATTCTATTCCTAAGAAACCAGTATCCATATATCATTTATACTAGTGGTGTGAGGATTAATTCATTCTTCAAACTGACCATCAGTGATGTGCCAACCTCTGCCAGGATTAGCCTGAATTACTGAAAAGTCCAATGTATAGAACATTTAATTAAGAGTTAATGACCATAATATATAGAGAGTTATAATAGATTAAAAGAAGGGACTTCCCTGGTGGCACAGTGGTTAAGAATCTGCCTGCCAATACATGGGACACAGGTTTGATCCCTGGTCCGGGAAGATCCCACATGCCGCGGGGCAACTAAGCCCACACGCCACAACTACTGAGCCTGTGCTCTAGAGCCTGGGAGCCACAACTACTGAGCCCACGTGCCACAACTACTGAAGCCCACACACCTGGAGCCCGTGCTCCGCAACGAGAGAAGCCACCGCAAATGAGAAAAGCCCACGCACCACAACAAAGAGTAGTCCCCACTTGCAGCAACTAGAGAAAGCCTGCACGCAGCAATGAAGACCCAACGCAGACAAAAAATTTAAAAATATAAATATATATACACATATACTAAAAGAAGAACTCTTATAAGCAAATCTGACCCCAAAATGTTTTCATCAAGGATATTGAAAAAAGAAGATTTAAGTTAGTAGAATAATAATACTGATAAATGGGGAATTTTAAAGTTACAGAATATTCCTAAATCCTACTTTGGTTAACTGCAAAATCATACAACGCTTTTAAATTTGGGTAAAAATTCAGATTATACTCATACACCTGGCCCTTTTTTTTTTTTAATTACAATATTCCCTGTGGATGCTGCACATTTGGGCATGGCTAAAAACACAGGGAATGCCTAATATGAATTATAATGTTAATTTACAGACAAATTTGAACAATTATTTGGCAGTGGATTCCTTCAGATCACTGTCATCCAGCCTTAACTCTCCTGAGCAGATTTCTAGTTTAGCATCTATTGGTGTGACATTCACATAGAAGAAACTCACAGTGGTAAACCACAAAGGGAATACTTTCATTTATTATGATGAGTCCCATCACTGACAGGGCTGCCAATCCTTCCTGTAGTTCACAAGCATCAAACTTCCTCTGACCATCTCTCAACAGTATAGATTCAGAGATCTGATCATAAAAAATCAAATCCATGAGTTAAGACAAATACGGTATACATAATTCCCTAGGTTCTCAGAACTAAATATAACTACAACACTGCTTTGACAAATGGTAAACAGCCAAACTATTTTATTTTTATTTTTTTGATTTATTGATTTATTTATTTATTTTTGGCTGCGTTGGGTCTTTGTTGCTGTGCACGGGCTTTCTCTAGTTGCGGTGAGCGGGGCCTACTCTTTGTTGCGGTGCGTGGGCTTCTCATTGCGGTGGCTTCTCTTGTTGCGGAGCACGGGCTCTAGGCACACGGGCTTCAGTGGTTGTGGCATGCGGGCTCAGTAGTTGCAGCTTGCGGGCTCTAGAGCACAGGCTCAGTAGTTGTGGCACACGGGCTTAGTTGCTCTGTGGTATGTGGGATCTTCCCGGACCAGGGATCAAACCCGTGTCCCCTATATTGGCAGGCAGATTCTTAACTACTGCACCACCAGGGAAGTCCCAGCCAAACTATTTTAAATCACAAAGAATCCTGAATCCTTCACAGATAATACATATTTTGCCAACCAGAACTCATCTTTGACTTTTGGGCGAAAAATAAATTATCCAGCTCCAAACCCTACATTAAAGTCTGTCACACAGACTCAGCATCTTGGAGTGATGATGAAACACTGTGGCTAGCACTATGCCACATACACAGATGGCAAACTGGTTCAGAAACACTGCAACTACAGCTGGAAGAACCCATGTTGTGTTCCAGCCTTGCTGGCTACTCTAACTCAGGCACTACCTCTGTGAAAGGTAAATATGATCAACAAATAAATGGGGGAGATAATGGTTGTTCTACTTGTCTAACTGAATTGTATCAAATCAGTCTAAGGATCAAGGCGGGACAATTATGAAAGTGCTACTCTGTAAATCTTTAAGCACTATAAATTTGAGAGATGTTACTAGGATTAGGTGTTCAAAAAAGCATCTGATGACTTGAATTCAATATAAAATTAACTTCTTAACATCTTTCTACTCTAATGAGCTAGAACAGTGGTTCTTAGGTGGTATATATTAGAATCACCTGTAGAATTTCCAAAAAGAACACACACACACACACACACACACACACACACACACACAGCCTGGTGTCTATCACTACAGACTCAGATTTCGTGAGTCTGAAGTAAAGTCCAGAACTCAGTATTTTTTTTAAACACTACATTTGGATTCTGATGCATAATTAACTAGAGAGAGAATATGGGACTAGGTGAATGCAAATGTGAACCAATTACCACTGTTATTTCAACAGAAACTTCATTTCATATTTAAACTTAAAACTATAGTTCGACCAGACTTTTATGTTGATTTTTATGGGACAGGTATACTCTAAAATTTCATATGCCCAAAGGCAAATGTTAACTTACTTCCAATTATGAAGAAATAGCTCTCTCTCCTCCCACCCCTTTCCTGTGTCTATGTGTGTAGAAGAGTTTATTTAGAATGGCACATATTTAGACAAACTAAGTTAATTTGGACAGTCTAAATTTGATCGATATGGGTTGACTTTAAGAAAACAATATAAATACCACCCATTCACCTCAGAATTAGACTTGACTTCTTCTGTGGCTGGTTTAGATGTACCAAGAGTTGTAGTATCATTGCTGCAGTCAGACATACCTAAAAGTAAAATGTGTTAAGCACACATTAAATAATTTAGTTAAAAGAGCTATATCACCTTACCGATATTCTTACAAATATTCCACAACATAAATCATTTATTTGCAGTCAGAATTTGTTTTGCAAAACTATCTATAACCACATGAGTATCTATTGATTATAACAGATAAACAATTCTAAAAACAGACAAAAATGCAGGAAAAGTTTTTATGCAAAATGTAAAAACACATACCTCAGTGACTAAAAAATAATTTCATAAAATCATTTTAGATATGAAACAATTTAAAAGATCAGAGTGTCAACTTGATTTGCTAGATGAAAAAACTGAGATCAAAAATGTCAAAATATCCAAAGATAAAGCCAAAATATTAGTTATTCATGGCCTATATAAAATCAAAGTTTCAGAACAGAACTCAGACATCTTCCAACTCTCTGACCAGTGCTCTTTAGTACCGATAACAGATGTGACTGCTCATTGTCAAAGTCAAACACTATACTCAGATTTCATTCAATAAAACTTTAATGTGCTATTTCTGCTTCTAACTTATTCAACAACATTTAGAGAATGCCAACTACATGTGAAGAAAAGTAAAATCTAATTCAGGTTATAAGAGCATAATGCCCTCCATATCTGCAGGTTCAAACAAAGATCAAAAATATTTGAAAAAAGAATTCCAGAAAGTTCCAAAAAGCAAAACTTGAATTTGCCATGCATCAGTAACTATTTATATAACACTTACATTATATTATATATTATAAGTAATGTAGAGAGGATTTAAAGTATATGGGAGGATGTGCATAGGGTATATGCAAGTACTACACCATTTTATAAGGGACTTGAGCATCTGCAGATTTTGTTATCTGTGGGTGTACTAGAACCCAAACCCCATATATAGCGAGGGCGACTGTATTCGGAATCTAATCAAGGAGACAGATAAATAAGTACAAAACACCATATCAGGTACTATAATGTACAGAAGCAAAGTTTTACTCATGAAATACAATGGAGGGAACAATTTTATTGTTCACAAATCAAATCCAATACCCCATTAAGAAAATAATACAACATGAACAAGTGGGATTTATTCCAGGAATACAAGGCTGTTCAATTAAGAAAGCTATTAATATATAATATATTCATAAATCTAAGGGGAAAAAAACATGGTTTTCTATGTAGATGTTGAGAAATCTATTGACAGAATTCAATACCCATTCATAATTCAATACTCAAGGAAAAAGGAATTAAGGGAGATGTCTTCAACATGATACACGCTTTAATCCTACAACCATTATTTTATTTAATAAAGAAATAACAGAGGCATTTCCACTACGAACAGGAACAATGCAAAGGAACCCACCATTTCTGCTACTATTCAACACTGAACTAGAGGTATTAGCCAATCCAAGTAGACAAACCAATTAGAAGAATAATAGGTAAAGAAGTAAAACTATTTCTTTTTGCAGATGATATGATAGTACATCTGAGAAACTCCAAAGACTCAATGGTAAAACTAACTAAAAATTAAAAGAATTCAGTGAAAAAGTAGGATAAAAAATTAACATACAAAAGGAGTTTGGGATTAACATATACACACTACTATACACAAAATAGATAACCAACAAGGACCCACTGTATAGCACAGGTAACTATACTCAATATTTTGTAATAACCTATAAGGGGAAAGAATCTGAAAAAGAATATATATATATTATATATATATTATATATATATATGAATCACTTTGCTGTACACCTGAAACTAACAGAACATTGTAAATCAACTATATTTCAATTAAAAAAAACTCAACAATTTTTGAACTGTTATTGAAAAACAATAATCAGTGGACATAAAGGCAGAGAAAAATCCCGTTTACAATTACAACAAAGAAGATTAAATACTTAGGAATAAATTAAACAATGTATAAAACCTATATGAGAAAAATGTTTACACACAACTGAGAGACACTAAAGACTGAGCAAATGAAAAGACATCCTGCTCTCGGCTATGATGACATTATAAAGAAGTCATTTCTCCCTTAGTTAATTTACAAATTCAGTGCAATAGAGAAAAATATAACAAGCTAAATCATACAGTTAGATAAGTTATACTAAAGTTGATATGGAAAAATCAAACATGCAAGAGTAGTCAGGAAAACACTGAAAAAGGAAACTCACAAGGGGACTAACTTTGTCAGATGTTAAAACATACCGTAAAGTATCTATACTTAAAGCACTATGGTACTAGCACATGAATAAACAAAGAGACCAGAATAAAAAGTCTAAAGTTAGACCAAATATATACAAACATTTAATATATAACAAAGGTAACATCTCAAATTGCTTAATTAAAGATGGGCTTCTCAGTAAATGATGCCAGGAAAACTAGGTAGCCATTTGGAAAAATAAAAAATTAGACCACCACACACAAGAGTAAACTCCAAATAGATTAGGAATCTAGATGTAAAAAATGAAACCATAGATGAACTGTTAAAAGAAAACATAGATGAATTGTTCTTTAAACTTTCTAATTCTAAGAATCTAGAGATAATTTTAAAAATTGATTAATTTGACTAAATAAAGATGTTTTAAAAATTGTATAACATAAGCACTATAAACAAAGAAAAAAGACAACTGAAAAACTAGGATAAAATATTTACAACAGGGGCTTCCCTGGTGGCACAGTGGTTAAGAATCCGCCTGCCAAAGCAGGGGACACGGGTTCGAGCTCTGGTCTGGGAAGATCCCACATGCGCAGAGCAACTAATCCATGTGCCACAACTACTGAGCCTGCGCTCTAGAGCCTGTGAGCCACAACTACTGAAGCCCATGCCCTGCAACAAGAGAAGCCACCGCAACGAGAAGCCTGCGCACCGCAACGAAGAGTAGACCCCGCTCACCGCAACTAGAAAAAGCTGGTGCGCAGCAATGAAGACCCAGTGCAGCCAAAAAAAAAAAATTTACAACATATGCCACAATAGGTTAATATCCCTAATATATAAAGAAGTCTTAAAAACAAAGGGGAAAAAACCAAAACCAGATAGAAAGCAGGAAAAAGACATGAACAGACGATTCAAAAAAAAAGATTAAAATGGTCTCCAAAATATAAAAAATGATCAAATTCACTCATAATTAGAGAAATGCAAGTTAAAACAATGCTGAGATACCATTTCTCATCTATTAGACTAGCAAAAAATTTTTTTAATGTAACAAAACATTCTGTTACTGAGGATGTAAGGAAACAGGAACTCATATACATTGCTGATAGGAACACAAATTTGTACATCCATTCTGGAAGGAACTTTGGTAATGCCTAACAAAATCACACATGTACTCACCTTTGAAACCAGCAATCCCATGTCTAGAATCCATCCCAGGAATACATCTCCAATTAATACAAAAATACTTACACATTGCAGCATTCTGCATAATTGTAAAATATTGGGAAGAGCCTAAATGTCTTTACATAGGAAAATGGCTGAATAAACTATGACACATCCAGACAATGAAGTACTGTGCAACTGTTGAAAAAAATGAAGATCTCTATGATATACTGTAATTTCCAGGACATAGTGATAAGCGAAAAAAGCAAAGTCCAAAAATACCTATGGGTATGCTGTCTCCATATAAAAACAAAGAGGATACATGAAAATACATGTTTCTGCTCATTGGAACAAAAGAAATATAAGAAGAATAAACCAGGAACTAAAGAGATAGGTTACCTACAGGGAGAGGTGGGAAAAGAGTGTAAAAAAAAGTAGGAAATGGGAACAAAGTAGCAGGAATACAGAAGGAGTGACACTTCTCTGAATATATAGTTTTAAATAATTCTGACTCTTAGAACCATAGAAATTTTCACATACCCTTCATAAAAAAAAAATAAAACCAACCAGGATTTGAGAGGAATTCAAACAGTAAAAAATCACTAACACATGAAACCAACTGTATTAGAAATGAATAACCCAGGAAAGGGAAGGGGGAAGCAGGGAAGGGGGAAAGGGGAAGGTGGGGCAAAGGGAGATGGGGGCGGAGAGAGAGAAGAAGGGGAGGGGGAGTAGAGGGGAAGGGGAGGGAAAGGAAGAGCAGTAGAAAAGAGTATCTTGACTGGACACCATGAGGCTAAAGACAAAAAGAATTATACACAAATTCTGTTAATATAGTTAGTAAAAGTATTTCTCACAGGGGTATAGGTTAGTAATTCTTAAAGTACTTTATGTATGTAACAGAACAGAACAAATATGTAAATAGAATGTAGATATTGAGAATTTGGTTTCTCACTGCTAGAGAAAAAATTAATAAAGAAAGGAGAAATGCTAAATAAACCCTGTGGTACTGGACTGGAATCAGAGTTATCAGTATAAACACATGGTTTTTAATATGTGTGTGTCCGTATTCATGTATATATATTTGTTATACACATACATATGCATGTATGTATAGGTTTCCTAGCTTTGTCCACTGAGAGGACCTAGAAGCAGTGATACCCAGTAACTATGAGTACACTTGGTGCTCAAATCTTGGTCTCTAAACACCATTCTCCAATAAAAGGAACCACAACTCTTAAGGAAAAGTGGTTGATTCTAATACTGGGGCAAGGGAAATACAAGAGGAGCCTGGGACATTTTTCTGGTGTCAGAAAATAAGAAAAAATTCAAAAGAGGACAGGGGCTTGTCGAAAGAAAAAAGGACCCAACCTGAAGGCCCCTAATGGCCAATCCTGAGACATCTTGAGCAACAAATAATGACAGTACTGAATTGAAACTCCTAGAATAAAACAAATATTAATGAATCCATACTGATAGAAATAAATAGGTAAATGGGGGTAAAGTGACAATTCCTCACAACAGAATCTCAATTAATCAACACAGAAAAGAAAGAGAAAACCAGAACTCTCCACTAGGCAAACATCACAGTAATAAGTGTTGCAGAAAGATTCACTGATGGATGCTAAAATTAGAGAGCAAAAGTTTGATGAGAAACAGCATTTACATAATCTCCAATATCTCCCACAAGGTACTTAACTGAAAAAAGAAAGACAGTTAAGTGGAGAAACTCACAGTTCACAGTGAAGAAACTCAGCAGATCTAACTTAACTAAGTGATTAATTAATCACCAGTAGTAAGACATATCAAGAGCATAATCCCTGATACATTGCACTGAAAAGGACAACATTTTTTGTGGTATTCTTCCCCCAAATGCATTAACTCAGTCCAATCATGAGAAAACACTGGACAAACCCAAACTGAGGAACATTCTACAAAATAACTGACCAGTTCTCTTCAAAGTGTCATGGTCATGAAGACCAGGAAAGTGTGAGAAACGTACAGATTGAAAGAGACTATGGAGAAATAACCAAACTCAATATGGGTTCCTAGTCAGAATCCTGCAGCAGAAAAAGGACAGTTAGTTGAAAATTTGGTGAAATTCCAATAAGGTCTGTAGTTCAGTTAATAATATTATACCAATGTTAATTTTCTATTCTTTTTTTTAATATAAATTTATTTATTTTTTTTTACTTTTGGCTGCGTTGGGTCTTTGTTGGTGCACACAGGCTTTCTCTAGTTGCAGTGAGCAGGGGCTACTCTTCATCGTGGTGGCTTCTCTTGTTGTGCAGCATGGGCTTCAGGCGCGCGGGCTTTAGTAGTTGTGGTGCGCAGGCTCAGTAGTTGTGGCGCACGGGCTTCATTGCTCTGTATGTGGGACCTTCCCAGACCAGGGCTCGAACCCGTGTCCCCTGCGTTGGCAGGCGGATTCTTAACCACTGCGCCACCAGGGAAGCCCCTAATTTCTTATTCTTGATAATTATACTATGGTTATGTAAGACGTTAGCATTATGGGAAGTAGGGTAAGGAATATAAAGCAACTCTCTGTACCATTTCTGCAAGTCTAAAATTAGATCAAAATAAAAGTTTTTAAAGAACAGTAAGGAATGCTGAGCAAAGGTAGAGGAATCACCCTTAGATAGAAGGAGGAAATCTCTTCCTTAGATAGAAGGAAGAGTGAAAGAAGGAAGGAACCCATGGAAATAGTGAGGAATGGAATGGAAAACAGAAGAAAGTTAAGACAGTTCATTTTTGCTGTCTTCCACTTTCTTGTGAAATAGGAGTTATCGTCTGCTCCCCTGTATTCATCAGTAGCGCCAATTAGCAAAATATATCACTATCATGCAGCTCAAGAAAAGACCAAATGATAACTTTAGAATGGGGCTGGTCGCCAGGAAGACCAAGCCATGATTAGAAGTTTGGAACTTTCAGAGGTGAAAGGGGCTAGAGGAGTTAATAACTGATAATGCGTCAGTGAGGAAGCCTTCACAAAAATCCCCGAACTATGGGGTTTGGAGAAATTCTGTGGTGAACACATCCATGTCCTGGGATCATGGAACACCCCAACTCACAGAGACAGAAGCTCCTGTACTCAGAACGCTTCCAGATCTTGCCCAATGTCCTTTCCATCTGGCTATCTATCCTGTATCCTTTATCATATCCTTTACTATATAATAAACCGATAAGTATTAAAAAAAAAAAAAAAAAGACCAAACAACTCCAAGCAGATTGGGAAACAGGGAATCAAATTGCTGAGAATTACGGAGTCAGGTACTAAGTCTGTGTTTTATTCATATTATTTAAATGCTCTTACCTTCACATTTTTTAAAAGTTCATTTGTTCATAACTTTAATAAGGGACACACATAGGGAATGACAACAAGATTTAAAGTTAATGATTTACTCACTGAACTTACTGTGATAATCACTTCATGACGTATGCAAATCAAATCATTATGCTGTACACCTTAAATTTATACGTGCTATATGTCAATCATATCTCAATAAAACTGGAAGAAAAGAAAAACTTATAATTATGGGAAACCAAAACAAAAAGTTAATGACTTGCAGAATGTGCTGTTTAAGATATATGTGTTCTGATCTTTACACGAATTTAAAGTTATCTTTAAATTTGTCTTCAAAATAAAATGATAAATCATTATTACAAAACTGCCATCAATGTTGAGGCTTCACAGACTGGTTTATACTTGAGGCCAAATATGCCTTAAGTTATCTCTGGGGCTCTATTTCCATAAATCAGCCAGGGGTATTCATTAACTAATGAGTGTAAGAACCAATGACCAATAAAGTGAATTACTAATCAACATTTGTAAAAAAAAAAGTATAACTAATATTACCTGAAGTTTATAATTCATCCAACTTTTTGGAGTTGTTTTTGATTTATTATCAAAATCACATTTTGTTTTCTATAAACTGAATAGACTAGATCTATTCAATTTATAGAGGGAAACTATATAAGAACTTTAACCAGAATTTAATGAGGGAGAATTTTATATCCTACAACTGTTAAGTGCATTTAAGGTCTTTCCAAGGACCCAGGAAAGAGAGGGCAGGAGGTAAGAGACTTGCCAGGATCCTATAAGGTAAGAAGAAACAAAATACTCCATGGATACCAGAAAAGAAAAGACTGCATTTACAATCTCCATGAGTTAAAGATTCAGAATTATAATACTAAAGGATGAATGTTGAATAGAAATTATAACATGAGCACATTTCAAATTAAGGTACTCACATACCACAGGGGATCTGAAATGGTATGCTCAAGGCACAGGAGGGCAGATACAAACAGGATAAACAGAGCACATCATAGTGGAATGAGAATTTACACTTTTTCTAAATGAAAATAAGTATGCTGTTATGGAATCTAAAACAAAATTCACTTGAATAAAATACACATAAGCCTTCTAAGAAATTTCTTGAATTTTTATGATGAAATATGAATCTCCAAAGGAATATCTGAAGAGTTATTCTTTCTAGGGGTACTTCAGTAAAAAAGTTGGAGAACTACTATAAATAACTTTGATGTATGGGAGTAAGGAGCTCTGACTGGAACTCAAGGACAATGCTAGGGAGGTAAATACAGAAAACTGAGGGCAAAAAGTAGCAAAACTTGGGCTTGCTTTGGTCTGAACTTGCTTAGCTTCTCTCTCTAGACTGGGTATATCACTGATTTCAGAGACTGGTTAGAGATTAAAGAAAATGGCTCTATTTCTTTCACTCAAATATGTCTATCTTTTCTTGCTCATAGATAAACAGGAAGAGAATGGTAAGATTTGTTTTGATTTCATAATTCAATATTAATTTTCAAGTTGAACTGACTTGTTTACAGTAAAAAATTTAGAGTTAAAATACATAGTGACTACATTAAATAACTATATATGCTGAGTGAAAAATAGTATCCAAAATACATTAGTTTTCTGTTTTGGTCAAAACAATTTAAAATAGTGGGGTTTTTTTATGATGGTAGTTTCCTTAACATGGAGGAAAGATCCTTTTCCCTATTGTCAATGCAAATGATACTAAACTGAAAATGGTTTACCACACAATATGTTCAAAGTACATTACATTTTCTTTCATAAGTAGAATAATCAAGAGTAAGATAAAGAATCATCTACATTATACTGCTGTCTTTATGTCAACAACTATCTGGTATCTGTAAAAGCTATTTTGTTAGATACTCCTAAATCCTTTTAGACAGTGATAAATTAAGTTCACGTTGCTCATTAATATAAACACATCAGCCTAGATAATTCAAAAGTAGAAAGCTTTGACAAAAAAAGGTTAATTCTCAATTATATGCAGTAATGAGAAACAATTTAAAAATCAAGAGATATTCAACTATTCTCATCCTCACCATTATACCACCTTCTAACTAAGTGACAAAATTAACAGTTTGGAGAAGTCTTTTTATTTTCCCCATTCAGATTGTGTTACAGAGAAACTAATGAGAGGTAAAATGATAAGACTCTCAAAACTAAATTACTCCCTGAAAATAAAACTAGCTGTAAATAAACTCTAAATTATTCAGGGTACTGTGGCCTCGTTCTTCACAAATGGCTAGCTAAGGTCCAGAACATCAGCAATGAAGCCAACCAAGAGAACTGGAGAGTTACTTTAAAATTCTGTATTAATTCCCAAAACCATATAAAATAAACCCCTCAATATTCTCAGGTAATTTTTTCAATGGGAAAAAGCTCAGAGGAAATAATCTAAGAAGACAGCTTAATAATACAGTTACACACAGAAATATTTATAGATATGTGGATATACATGAGTTAGCGTATATTTCCTAGAAGCAACTCCAGCAACAATGAGCACACATAGTGCCCAGATCTTGGTTTCTAATACCACTCTCCAATAAAGGGAACCAGTGCTCCTTGGAGAAATGGCTGATTCTAGGACTGAGGCAGGATTACATACAAGATAAGCCTGGAGTATCTTGTAGTGCTGGAAAGTAAGAACATGCTTTAAAAAAAAACACCATAACAGAACAACAACAAAAGCTCAAAAGAATATAGGAACCAACTGAAAGAGCTTCCAGTGGCCAAAGCTGGAACAATTTGAGCAATAAAATAAAGTAATACTGGATTATAATGCAAAGTATAAAATAAATAACCATGAGTCAATGCTGATATAAATAAATGATTGAATAAATGAATAAATGGGAGAGAAGAGGCAAATCTCCCTTGCAGAAGAATTCCAAAAAATTTATGTACACACTCCACTGTTACGGAGGTAGAACATAATTCCCCACACATTAAGTGTGCACTTCACATAATGACTTCCTTCTAAAAAGTACAATATGCAAAGGGAGGAGAGGAAAAGTAACTTTACAAGGTACAAACTTGACAAACACTGTCTTAAGCCAGGTGATCAAGGTTAACATCAACAGTGGTAAGGCATATTGATAGCATTTACTCTTGATATACGATTAAGAATGGCACTTTACCTCTGTTCCTTTCTCCCCAAAACACATTACCCAGCCTAACCATGAGAAAAGAATCAGCCAAATCCCAACTGAGGGACATTCTACAAAACACCTGACCAGCAATCCTCAAAACTATCAACTGTCATTAAAAATGAGGAGTCCGAGAAACTGTTAAAGCTAAGAGCACACATGATAACCAGGATTTATTCCTGCATATATAATCCTGGTATAGAAAAAGGTCATTAGGAGAAAACTGAGGCAATCTGAACATATGTTATCTAGTAATGTATAAATACTGGTTCATGAACTGTGACAAATGTACCATACTAATGTAATACGTTAATAATGTGGGAAACTGGACATGGTGCATATAGGAATCTGTATACTATCTCTATAGTAATTCTGTAAATCTAAAATGATTCTAAAATAAGAGTTTATTATAAAATAATCTAAGAATACTTTGCTATATTATTATTCTATAATTATTGTTTTTAATAATTAATAATATAAATGTATATTATTAAAATATTTCATTCTTTTACATGTATGCACCCCAATGTTCATTGCAGCACTATTTACAATAGCCAGGACATGGAAGCAACCTAAATGCCCATCAACAGATGAATGGATAAAGAAGATGTGGTACATATATACAATGGAATATTACTCAGCCATAAAAAGGAATGAAATTGGGTCATTTGTAGAGACATGGATGGACCTAGAGTCTATCATACAGAGTGAAGTAAGTAAGAAAGTGAAAAACAAATATCGTATATCAACACATGTATGTGGAGTCTAGAAAAATGGTACAGATGAACCTATCTGCATGGCAGGAATAGAGATGCAGATGTAGAGAAGGGATGTGTGGACATGGAGGTGGGGAACGGGTGTGTGGGATGAACTGGGAGATTGGGATTGATAACATATACACTATCATGTATAAAACGGATAGCTGGTGGGAACCTGCTGTATAGCGCAGGGAGCTCAGCTCAGTGCTCTGTGGTGACTTAGATGGGCGGGATGGAGGGGGGAGGGAGGTCCAAGAGGAAGGGGATATATGTATACATATAGCTGATTCACTTTGTTGTACAGCAGGAACTGACACAACATTGCGAAGCAACTATACCCCAATAAAAAAGAAAAAAAATTATTTTCATGCACTTGGAAAAAACAGCGTAACTGGCAGTTTAACTAATATATTTATAAATATTTATATTTAAAATCCTATATGGCAAAACTCCATGAACTGAAATCTTTAATACTATCAACCTGGAAATTCAATCAATATTTAGGTATCAGGCACTGGCCTAGGTCCTTGGGAGTCAATAATGAGCCAAAAAAGAAAATAAGATGTGGTCCCTACCTGCATGGATATGGCGGTAGCGGAAGAGAAAGACAATCATACAGTCACACATATAAATGTAAACGGCAACTGTGGAAAATGTATGACATTACTACCTCATCTGGGAGGTCAGGATATTTCCTCAAGAAGCAAAACTTCAGTTGAGGTGTGAAGGATAGCTAAGAGCCAACGAGTGAAATGGAAGAAAAGAAAGAGTGGCAAAGACAGGGAGAAAAGCATGTGCAAAAGCCATGTAATGCAAGGAGCAAGACAAGTACAAAGGGAGAAACGAAAGCCAGCATGGGTGAAATGGAGAGTAAAGCAGAACATGATAAAAAATAAGGCTGGACCATTGTGAAGGAGTTTTGTTTTTATCCTAAAAGCAATGAGAAGCCATAAAAAGACTGGTGAAGAGGAGGGAAGAGTGACAATCAGACATGTGTTTCAAAATAAATCACTGTGCCTTCGGGATGGATACTGGATTAGAGAGGGGTTGAAACAGAAGTGGGTAGACAAGAATGAAGGCTACTGTAGAAATTTCAGGCAAGATGATGGTAAAAAACTAAAGTGGTGGTAGTGGAAATGGGAAGTAGTTGACAGATTTAAGAGGTATTTAGAAAGTAAGATTAATAAAACTTGTTGACAGACTAGATGTATAAGGGAGAGGGAGATATTAAGGATCACTCCTACTGTCCTGTATTTTCCAACTGGAAAAATAATGGAGTCATTCACTGAAATAAAAAGCAAAGAAAGAGGACCAACATTTTGGGGGGGTTTTGGGAGTGAGGGAAAAATCAGTTTAGTTTTAGACCTTGTATTTGCGATATCTCTAATATATGCAAGAGAGGTGCCAACTGGAAAGCAAAATATATAGATCTAGAGCTCAGACGAGACAGAAAACACTCACGTCCTTAGAAAAGCTGACATCTTTATCCTAGTAAAACAGCTAACTATAATTGCCAAATATCCAAGAAAAACGTTAGACTTTGACCATCTGTATTTAGTTAAAACAAAAAGCTGAGACAGAACATGGCAGTAATATTTCATCAACTACAACAAAAACTGCTAGGCACCATGCGGAACACAGAGTTTTAAAAATCTTGTTTCAACAGTATATTTATTATGTCACTAATCATACAGTATTTTAAAGTTTTAGCAGGGCTGGCCAATGTCCTTGGAAATATTCAATACCTGCACTAGTCAGTAAAGTAGCCACTAGCCACATGTGGCTACTGAGCACTTGACATGTGACTGGTTTGACTGAGGAACTGCATTTTTATCCTATTTTATCTTAACTAATTTAAATAGTCACATGTGGCTAGTGGCTACTCTATTGGACAGGAGCAGTTTAGAGCTTCCTTGTATATTTCATCTAATCCCAAACAACCACCTTGTGAATTAATTGAGAGCCAGTGTGGGGGATAGAGGGATTAAAGAAGTAGAAGTTTTCATTCAACCCGCTTATTATATTATTTGAATTTTTATTTCAAGAATATATCTTACTTGTAAAATTTAAAATATTTTTAATTTTAAAATTAATTAAATGCTGCACAGAAAAATTAGGAAATACAGAAAGAGGAAAATGAAAATAACCTGTAAACCTCCTTTAAGAAATAATCTATAATTAACATTTAGCCATATATGAAGAGGATCTACATTTTTAACCCTTTTGTTAGAAGGCGCACCAATGGCCCAAGTTACTCTCTATGAGTTTTATCATATTTCTCTTCTACCCCATCCCCATCCCAAACACCTTGAGAATCCTATTAGAAAGCTATCATCTCTAGAACTCTACCTCAAGGCTGCCAAAAATAAACAATAGTCCTCTTGCTTATCTCCCTTTCACCACCATCACGACCACCCTCTGCCACCAGTGTCATACACTTTAACTGGAACCCAATCTCTACCCCACAATATCATGGAATCATTAGTCACTATAGTGAAAAAGAGTACAAGCTTTGGAGTCAAGCAACTTTATGAGTCTGTGGTTCTCCTTTTACTATTTGGATGACCTTGGACTAATTACTTCTGCTGGTTTCTATACCTGTTTCTTCATTTGTTTATAGAAAATAACAGTACCTAATACACAGATAGCATCTATAAAGCATAATGCCTAGCCAGAGTAGCACTGGATAAATGACAACTATTATGGACTTCTATGTGCCTGGCGCTGCCCTAGATATTGAAGGGGAGAGCTCTGAAACAAAACAGAATCCCAGCCATCCTAGAGGTTACGTTACACTGGCTTAACCCCAGGGACTCTTTCCATCTGGGATGTGAATTCCTGATCCATCCCTTATTAGATGTGTGACCTTATGAAAAGTACTTCATCTAAAATCTAAATTTCTTCATTTCTAACATGGTAATGTTATCTGCTCTTACCTACTTGAGATGGCTGGAGTAAAAATAAAATGAGAATATATGGGAAAATGCTTTGTAAATTATTATATGCTAAATAAAAAGAAGGTATTAAAGAGTATCATACTCCTCCTCTCTTGGACAAAGCTTTCCAATCAATATGCCAAGAATGGATTACAGGGACTTCCCTGGTGGGAAGGCAGGGGACACAGGTTCAAGCCCTGGTCCGGGAAAATCCCAATCTTAGTTGTTGCTCCGTGGCAACTAAGATCTCTTAGTTGCCGCAGAGCAACTAAGCCCATGCGCCACAACTACTGAGCCTGCGCTCTAGAGACCGTTAGCCACAACTACTGAGCTCATGTGCCACAACTACTGAAGCCTGCGCGCCTAGAGCCCATGCTCTACAACAAGAGAAGACACCGCAATGAGAAGCCCGCTCACCACAATGAAGCGTAGTCCCCATTCACTGAAACTAGAGAAAGTCCGTGCGCAGCAATGAAAGACCCAGCGCAGCCAAAAATAAATAAATTAAAAAAAAAAAAAGAATGGATTACAGATGTGCTGAAAATATTGACACCCCCTCTCCCTGGTCCCCTCGGCCTACAGGGAGCTGGGGAATCTGCCACACAAATAATCATTTTTATGTGTGCCATGATGCAGAAGTTTGGAAACTTTGCTCTAACACACTATCTCATGTCGGCAGACACTGGAGATGGCCAAATGACTCCCTCCTCTGGACAATTTAGGTCTCACCACCAACTCTGTTATTCTTATGATCCTGCTTCAAAGAAAGTGATGTCACAGTTCTCCAAAGGATCAAGCCCGAACATCAAGGAGCTGCTAGTCCAATGCCATCATACATATACAAAAAATGAAACAAAATAAAAACTCTCAGGTGACAATATGGCAAAGATGTTACCATATTTTCACAAAAGATTTGAGCAACTTCCAGCAATATCTGCCTAGAACCATCTTAAGACAAAAGTTTAGAAGTAATGGAAGAGAAGGAAATAGGGATGGAGGGAAGATGAAAGAGAAAAGAAACAAAGAGAAAAAGAAAATGTAGACTTTTGTCTTGTAGAAAATAGCTAAGAATCCGTAAGAGCTAATCACTGGCTTCCATGACTGCCTAAAGCTAATCTAGAGACTAAAGAGAACAAGATTATTTTCAGGTTCCTTTGTTTTATAGTCTTTTTCATACTTCCTAGAACTAATGCTGGTGTGTATCTGACTTTTAGACTGTTATGGTCCCTACGTCATCATCATCCATATTTTGTGGGACTACTGTTTCCAATCTGCACATATATTGTTAGTTTTTCATCCACAGCCATATTATCTTAAATTCCCTATTAAATTTACTCCTTCCTCCATCCTGAATTTATTCCTTACCCCATCCCAAGGTTATCATTCTGGAATGTATTTATACCTCCAGACTCTTACAATGCCAAGTCTATTACTTAAAACCTTTATTTTCACATTTTCCACTCCTCATATGTCATCATACATACACACAAACACACACACACACACTCACACACACACACACACACACACCCGACAAACACATACACAGATTTATATCCGCCCTGTGGGAAAACTATCAAATAACACTCCATAGGCCTCCTCCGAATTCATTTCTTTTTGTCATACTTTTTGGTGTGATATTCAACCAGGTGTTCAGCTACTGAAGATTAATAAAGGAAAAGACCTTCTTTACTTAATGTCTGATAGAAAATCAGGTGAGATACCCCAACACATGCCAATAAAAGATGTAAAGAAAATATGGGAGAAGCAGCCTAGAGTAGTAGTTAAGAGCTCACAGTCTGGATTCAGATAACCTAGGTTCGATCCTGGCCTGACCAGTGAATTCTGAGCAGATTACTTCAGCTTCAGTTAATCATTTAGTTTCAATTTCTTCATCTACAAAAATGAAAAATTTAGCCACTTTATAAGGTTGCTGTGAGGGTTGGATGAGATAATCATATTAAGCACTTAGCATAATGCCTGGCACACAGTAAGCAAACAAATGTTAATTGTTGTTATGGTGTCAGATATAATCAATCTTCTGATTTTTGTCATTACCTTAGAAGGAAACTAATTTAGCATAATTGACTCTTTATAAACTTATGTTTTCTGCCCCCCAAAGTGAGGATGCTAGACAGAGGGAAAATTATTTTGTGCGCAGAATACACTGGTTACTCCATATAGACTATGATGAACTGTATAGGTCTCTTCAAGTTCTAACATTCTATGAAACTGGTGTCAAACATTTTAGAACGTCAACCTTTGATCAACAAACACTTTACCATCAAATCCGTAAGTTCAAATATGCGCTCTAAACTTACATTAAGTTTGGAAGGATACTAACTTAGTCACAATAGAGAACGATCATTAAATTCCTAATATAGAGGTAATATGGAGGGAAAGGAGATGTCGAGATGAGCAGCAACATGCCAAAGGCTTACAGACCACACCACTGAAGCATCATTTGCCCTTCTGAACAAAGCCGAAGCCCAAAGTAGATGCCTCAAGTGAAAAACAAGAAAATGAAAACAAAGTACACTAGAAATTTAAACTTTTACTCTGAACTGTACCCAGTAGGTTGGTGATATTAAATATGTATAAAATAATAATAAATGTATCAATTTATAAATCCACTGGATCGCCACAACATTGGCCACAAATACTTATCCCTAAAGAGAAACCTCGAAACCACAAATCAGGAACTAAATAAAGAGGCGGTCTTACTTCCTTCTCTAGGTCTAGGAAGAAATTTAGAAACACTGAAGTTTTGAAGTAGCTAGAGATTTCATCACTATAAAGCTGGAATCTCTGCATTCTACTCTCCTTGGTGCCCAAACTAGCTATGTACAGTTTGAAAAAGTAGTAGCTCCACAAAAAAAGTTTTCATTAACTTCAAGACACTGTCTAAGGAGTGGCTTTTAATCTACCTGGAGGTTATATATCTCCTTTGAGAATCTGATAAAAAGAATGGACATTCTCCCCAGAAAGGAGAAAATGCACTGAAAACAAAACTGTGCACTTAATTTCAGGGGTGGGGATGAGGAAGTCCTCTGAAAGTCACTGACCACTAGACCACAGTCCCCAAAGGCATGACCCAGGATTAAGGCAAACTAATTTATCAATTTGAAATGGAATGAAAGTAACTGAGACCGAGATTTTAATCCAGAAAATAAAACAAGATTAGAAACATTTTGTTTTCTCAGCTAATGAGTGTTAGACGTGGTGGCTGGGAGAGGCTGTTGGTCATGTTGAGTGGGGAAAACAAAAAAACACAGGACTAACAAAAGAAAAGTGGAATTAAAACAGTGACATGTAGTCTGTTGCATTCACTCTGAGACAGCAGCAATAAAATGGCCAATTCCTGCAGCCTTAACAAGGAACGATTTAAGGTAACCAATTCTGGTGCACACTCCCACGCCAGTGAAGTTAATTAAATGGCAAATGTAAACACACACCTGCCACACTTGCAGGTGAAAGCACAAGTTTAACCAAAGTCCTGCAAATCTTCCATTTTTTCCTTAAGAACCGACTGAGAGAAATTATATGCTTTAATCTAGGAGAAAAAAGGAAGGGGGGGGGCCAGAAATCCTCAAACGTGATGGCTAAAGGATCTGCAGGAAGTGTTAACTACAAACCTTTTGAGATCAAAGGGCTCAAGAGGGAGATGAGAATAAAACAAAGGAAGTAATAATAAAATAAAGTAAAAGGGAAAAGCGTCTAGAAACTGTTCTTAAAACAAAACAAAAATCTCCTTCCTTTTTCCTAGACACGTAAACAGTAGTAACTTGGCAAAGAGGAACGGACGAGGCGACGGCACAACTTCCTTCCCAAACTCCAGCATTCCTTGGACGTCCTCGCAAGCAGTCAGGCTTGGGACATGTCACAGGCAAGGCTCCTCCCTGCACCACTGCCCGAGGAACCTCTCGCAGGGACTATCGCTATCTCCCTTCCTCTCACTGCGGGAGAGGAGAAATAGGGGATGCAGGGAAAGAAGGAGAGCAATGAAGGCTGGACACCAAACCTGAAGGTGGCCCGCTCCGAGGCTTAGTCGAGAAAGACCTGGATCCTTCAACCCCTTTCTCCGCTCAATACATGCAAAACCGGGAGGGTGCCGCCCTGGGAGGGCCAGTCTTACCTCTTCACCCGGCTGTTTCGGGGGTACACTCGGGGGGACAGGAGGAACGAAGGGACAGAAACCCAAGGCCGAATGCCTGGACAGAGAGAGATGGCACACACAGACTAAGGACATAAGTGACCTGTGGAAGTCCGGAACTGCGAGCCCCAGAGGCAACGTGTCCAGCCCCGCCAACCATCTCCGAGAAGCATTCCCCCGCCTCTTTCCCAGCCGGCCAGCTCCGCCCTCACCTATCTGCAGGGAAGCCGGCAGCTCGCACGTCGAGGATTATCCCTGCCTCTGCTCTCCGGAGTCGCCTCAGCCCTGGCAAGAAGTGAGCGGAAACGCGACCCGGGCCTTTTCCTTCTTCCCCTTCTCCCACGCACCTAGGCTCCTCGGGGGCGGGGAGCAACAGCAGCTGTCACAGCCTCACACTGACCAACCGCCGAGGACACTCAGACCGGCGGCAGCTCCACCAGGCCTACAGCTCCAACACCGAGAGCAGCGGAGCCGGAAGTGAGGGGACCGGAAGTAGCGTTGTCCGTAGCCCTGGACGGCCTCTCTCTCCCTCAGTCTGGCCGGCCCAGCCGCGTCTCGATGGTGCCAGCGCGCTTCCCCCGAGGCCCCCTCCGCCCCGCTCCAGGAGGCGGGCCCCGCCCCTCCCGCTGCGGCCCCTAGCAACCACATCCGGGACTCAGCCGGCGCCTTTGCCCGGGTAATTTTCTGGCTGCGGCTAGATCGCTGCGGGGGGGCTGTGAGCGCGGGTCCAGATGCACCTGCCAGAGCTGGGGGCTTGCCGAAGGGCGCGCCGGCCTGGTCTTGAGTGGTCGGAGGTCCAGGAGCCCTCGGCATCCTTTTCTCACCCACACACCCCAGCCTCACGTATTAGGCGTCCCCCCAACAGACGGTGAGCCGGTGGCGGGAGGGTGGAGGTGGACGTAGCTCACCGCCTCGCAATCACAGGAGAGCCAGGCTTCTTTCTCAGCTGCCAGAGAGCACGTAGAAGGTTATTTCAGCCCCGTGGGAGGTGGGAGGGTGGAGGGAATGCGGGGTTTAGGGAGCAGACGGGATGCGGGCGCCTCACTCTCTTTCCCCAGTGCCTGGAAAGCCACCCTCTGGCCACGTCACTCACGCCCACCCGCTTCAGGAAGACCAGACCTCCTCGCCCGGCACCCCTGAGTTCTTATTATTTGCTCTATCTTTGTGATCACCTTCTGCTCTGCTCGCTCGCAGACAGTGGGTCCATGATACTGTTCTTTCCTGTTACTGTTTATCCAGAGGACTGATTTCTGCTTTCTTTGCTCGCCCCGTTACTTAAGTAGATCACTGCCCTGTCTACAGAAACCGACGAACAGTCCTTCTCTCAGATCCCTTTGTAGTTTCCTAAGTGGAGGCCCCAATCTGTACTTCGGGTATTCTCGCTGTCCCCAGCACTGTATGGCTCTACAGTGGTGCTAGACAAACCTGAAGCGCAGTTACATACAGTACATACCGGTGATCCAGCCGAGCGCATCTCCCTTCAAGGTTCCGGACTCCGCTTTTACTTTGACAGCCTTGGGTGCTCATTTTCACCACCATTTCACTTGCAGGAATGCCAAAGGCAACAGTGCACTCCGTGGGACCTACCCCTCTTTAGACCATAATTCTCACCTGCCTTGTCACATTAGTTGACAAGACATTTTTAATGACTAAGTGCCCGACGGCACCAAATTTGTAGGGAGTTTCAGCGTAGTGAACTGTACATCCCTGTACAGATAATCTTTCCCATATCTGTGACGAGTAGATACCCGTGACACCACCAACATTTCAAAAGTAAATAACAATATTTATTGTCTGAAATCTCCAGGACACCTTCTCTGACAAAAACCGTAATGAAATCCCAAAACATAAATCTGTGGTTAAAGGGCCCTTATCTTAAATGGGTGAATATATATGCTGATTCATTTAACTTAAGTTCTACAGTTTACTGTGGATTTTCCTGTTCAAAGCCATCCTGTTAGGCTTCTCAATTATAAGAAAAGGATTCCAATCTAGGATAATTACTGCTCTTATTATATAGGAACAGAATGGAACTTAGTAGTAGATGGAAAACAGTGAAAGTCTATGCACTTTCTTTGGGAAAAAGGAAGTAGTAGCCATTATTCTTGGGTTTGGGGAAAATTTTTCATACTAACTCAAAGACTATTTTAAACCTAACCTTGCTTAGATGGAGACTTTTTTTCATCTCTCTCTCTCTCTCTCTCTCTATCTATCTATCTCTATCTCTATCTCTATCTCTATCTCCCCCTCTCCCTACAGCTTGGGGACTTCTGCCTGCCCATTCTCCTTAGGAAGAACAGAAGATTACTACTTTTCTTTTAATTGCCATTGTGTTTGGAGAAGTAAGACAAAAAGGGAATAGCTGCCTGTCACATATGCTTATGACATGGGGCTTATCTACTCATTTACCTTTGCACTGCTATTGGCTATTATTCAGCTTTAGAAAAATCAGGTACCATTTATTCACTTGGCTTGTGGAAAACTGTGGCAGCCTATCTTTTATTTATTGATCGGGAAGGAAAGGAGGCAACGGGTTAAAGGATATTGTTACTTTTCCTTTCTGAGTGAATTAAATGTGCATGCAACCTTTTCTCTTTGCTTTAGATGTTGAATATTGTATTCTGCTTATCAGTATTTCCTCGGAAGAAGAAGGTGCTATTTTTCTTTTCTAGGGGAATTCTGGTAGTGTCACAGTAATTTTATCACTGTTTATTGACAGCTTCCTTTTCATGAAGAGATATTTAGTTACTGATTGCACAGTGTAATTCTCTGGAAATAAACCCTTTATTAGAGGGTACTGATTAATGGAACATTTAAACAAGCCCATGAATAGTAAAATGAGTAGAACATCAGAGTAGAAATTGTTTTAACTAAAAGAAAAAAAACCTATTCATAATTCCATTTTCTGGAGTTAACATTCAACATTTTGGTCAGTATCTTTTTTTTCTGTGAGTATTTTTTTCTTCATTTATTTAACAGATCGTTATTAAGAACCTACTGTTTCCTGGGCACTAAGCACTGTAGGAATAGCCATGAGCCTTTGCCCTCATGTAACTTCCAGTGTATGTTGTATTTGTTGGCATACAGTTTTGTATTTTGCTTTTTCCACTTAATGTATTATGGAATTTCCATCATATGATTAAATATTCTCCTTCAGTGACTCAATAGTATTTTAGCATATAGATATTCCTTAAGTTAGTTATCTAATCCTTTTTGTTACACATTTGGATTTTTTTTAGTTTTGTCTGTAATTATAAAACAACAATATGAGGAACAGTCTTGTGTGGTTGAATTCTTAGATGACTTCCAATGACGTTCACCTTGTATAATTCCCTCCTCTGTGAACATGATAGGATATCATTCCTATGATTATATTTTATTACATACAAAAGGAATCTTGCAGATGTAATTTAGGTTATTAATCAGTTGACTTTGAGTTACTCAAAAGGAAGATAATCTGAGTGGTCCTAAACTGACTACGTGAGCCTTATATTTTATTTTATTTTATTGAAGTATAGTTGATTTACAATATTATATTAGTTTCATATGTACAACATAGTGATTCAATATTTCTATAGATTATACTCCATTTAAAGTTATTACAAAATAATAGCTACATTTCCCTATGCTGTACAATATATCATTGTTGATTATTTATTTTATAAATAGTAGTTTGTATCTCTTAATCCCATACCCCTATCTTGCCCCTCCTCCTTTCCCTCTTCTCAGTGGTAGTCACTAGTTTGTTTTCTATATCTGTGAGTCTGTTTCTGTTTTGTTATATACATTCCCTTGTTTTATTTTTTGGATTCCACATAAAAGTGATATCATAGATTATTTGTCTTTCTCTGTCTGACTTATTTCACAAAGCATAATACCCTCTAGGTCCATCCACATTATTGCAAATGGCAGGGTTTCATTCTTTTTTAGGGCTGAGTAATATTCCATTGTATATTTATACCACATCTTTATCCATTCACCTGTTGATGGACACTTAGGTTGCTTCCGTATCCTGGCTATTGTAAATAATGCTGCTAACAACATTGGGGTGTGTGTATCTTTTCATGTGAATGTTTTTGTTTTCTTCGGATATATATCCAGCACTGGAATTGCTGGGTCATATGATAGCTCTGTTTCTAGTTTTCTGAGGAACCTCAATACTGTTTTCCACATTGGTTGCATCAATTTACATTCCCACCAACAGTGTACAAAGGTCCCCTTTTATCCACATCCTCGCCAACATTTTTTATTATTTTTGATGATAGCCATTCTGACAGGTGTGATGTGGTATCTCATTGTGGTTTTAATTTGCATTTCCCTGAGTATTAGCGATGTCGAGCATCTTTTCATGTGCCTGTTGGCCATCTGTGTATCTTCTTTGGAAAAATGTCTAATTAGCTCTTCTGCCTATTTCTAATTGGGTTGTTTGTTTTTTGATATTGAGTTAATGGGCTGTTTATATATTTTGGATATTAACCCCTTCTTGGTCACATCATTTGCAAATATTTCCTCCCATTCAGTAAGTTGTCTTTTCATCCTGTGTATGGTTTCCTTTGCTGTCCAAAAGCTTTTAAGTTTAATTAGGTTACATGAAACTTTTAAAAGCAGAGCATTTTCTCCTGCCGGTGGCAGCAGAGGAAATTAGAGAGGTTTGAAGCATGAAAGAGATTTGACATGAGGAAGGTTCTCTGTTGCTGAAATAAAGAGGTCCACAGGCAAGTACCTGAGGGAGGCTTCCAAGAGCTGAGAGCAGTCTCTGCTCACAGCCAACAAAAAACCCAGGGACCTCAGCCCTACAACCACAGGAGTTGAATTCTGCAAATAACCTGAATGAATTTGGAAACAGATTCTCCTCCAGCCTCTAGATAAGAGCCCAGTCTGACTGACATCTTGATTTCTGCCCTGTAAGACCCGAAGCAGCGGACTTAGTTAAGCCCACCTGGACTTCTGGCTACAGACTGTAAGATAATAAATGCGTGCTGTTTTAAGCCATTAAATATGTGTTAATTTGTTACACAGCAATAGAAAATAAATATATTTTGTAAGCTAGATTATTTTTACATCTACAATTTTTGGGGGAGGGGATAAAATCCTCAGTATGGACTTGCTGGATAAAACCTATGCACATTTTTAAGGTTGTTTTTTATTTATTTATTTATTTATATTTATTTATTTTTGGCTGCATTGGGTCTTCGTTGCTGTGCGTGGGCTTTCTCTAGTTGTGGCGAGCAGGGGCTACTCTTCGTTGCAGTGTAGGGGCTTCTCGTTGCAGTGGCTTCTCTTGTTGTGGAGCACGGGCTCTAGGCACGCAGAATTCAGTAGTTGTGGCTCACAGGCTCTAGAGCGCAGGCTCAATAGTTGTGGCGCACGGGCTTAGTTGCTCCGCAGAATGTGGGATCTTCCCAGACCGGGGCTCGAACCCGTGTCCCCTGCGTTGGCAGGCAGATTCTTAACCACTGCGCCCCCAGGGAAGCCCCTTTTTTAAGGTTTTTGTACTATATTGCTAATTTGCCCTCCATAAGCTTTGTACCAATTTATTTAACATAGGTTCCTAGCAACCTATGTTACTGCATCCTGGCAAACACTAGATACTGCTGTTCTGGTAAATAAAAGGAAAAACAAAAAGGTATCTCCTGTTTTGAAGGAAGATTTACATTTCTCTTATTACTGACCATTGTTTTCTTCATTTGGAATTCAGTTGGTAAGTCTTTTTTAGTGAATTGCCTGTTCTTGGTCGTTAGTTAGCTTTACTGTTGACATAGAGAAGGTTGTTCCTAACATGTAGGAACTACATGTTCCTAACATGTAGTACTATTCCCAAAACATGTAATATTTTCAAGGAGTAGAATGATTAATTGAGAGAATGATTAATTAATTGATAGAATGAATATTCTAAGAAATATTAGCTGCTGCCATCACTCCCTGGAAAAAGATACCCCAGCCATTGTACTGTGGGAGAATGGAAAATGTCAGCTTCGTTAATCAGGCAGTATTGGTGCCTTATTCTTTGCTGGGGAAAAAGTTTAGCATGTCTGGTTTGTCATTAGAAGTGTGGTTGTTTCAGGAATAAAGATATATTGCATCTTACCATGGAAAATTGTAGATTTGACTACTGTTCAGGAAGGAAAAATATACTGTTAACTTCAGAAAAAAACTATCTTCCTAAATAAACATATCACTATTTTCAATTTGATCAAGATAATCAGTAACCTCTGATGTGTATATTACATTGCTTTATTTGGGATGGGGTAAGGGAGAAAATTCAAGTCACTTTTCTGTAATCCTTGTTATTTGAGATGATAGGGTTTATTTCTGACAAATGAAATAAGGCAGAAGGGAAAAAGGAAGGAAAGAAGAAAAGAGGAAGAAAGGAAAGAACAGAAAGAAGAAAGAGATTCCCTCTTTCTTTTGGAGAGTAGTTTTGCTTGATTTTTCTTAAGAAATTGGTTCTTGCTACCTAAATTCCTGAAGATTGGTATCTTCCTAATGAGAGCAAGATATTTTTAATTTTTTATTTTGAAATAATGGTAGATTTATAGGAAATTGCAGAAAAATATACAGGGAGGTCCCATATATGAGTAAGATTTTTTTTTTTTTTTAGTTGAATGGTCAAATCTTATTTACTTAGAAAGGTCAGACCACCCTAACAGTTGGATATGGAATGTGGTTGCTATTTGTGTCCACAGAATTCATAATGGCTATTCTCCTATGGAGGCCTGATATTGCTTCTTGGGGTGGGGGGTAGGTTTGGATAGGCATTGGAAATGCTGAGTTGGCTTGGTGCTGGGGGCATAGAATGTGCCCCTGTTAGAGGAGCCACACCATGTAATTCAAGGACACTAATATAGTGAAAAGAATGTAGACTTGACATTAGAAAGCCTGGATTCTGGACTGCATTCAACCACATTATAACTGTATGAGCTTTGAATCCACTTTTACCTCCCTCCCGCATTGTTTGGAATACAGGAAATAAAGCAGTTTAGAAACTAACACTCTCGGCTCTCATAATTATTTTTAAGACCTTTTTTTTTGCAATAACAGCAACAACGAAAACTCCTTTACTGGTTGTATTTCCTATAATAAAAATTACTTCTTTGATTTTGATGACAAAGGCAGAGGAATTTTAACAAAGTTTTGTGCAAAAAAAAAAAAAATGCATGTGTCATCTTGAAACCTCGGAGGACAGAGAAAAATTAGAGGAATGGAGTGCCCACACTCTCACAGGGAAGTAACACGGGTTCATCAAAATTAGCTTGTTTCCTTGGCCTGCAGGAGACCCAAAGACTGTGGTTTCCGGTAGGGGAGATGCTACCTGGGAAGGTAGAGGCGAGCCCACCTGGGGCCCTGTGACTGTTCTCACAGTACTATTTGGCTTAAGAAGAGCTCTGCTTTCAGTATATGCTTTAGGTGGGATTCTTGCTTCTATTCGAAGTACGATTTCATTAAATCTCTGAATTTTATAGATTGACACAGATGAAAGGAACATTAGAGAGAAGACAATGATGCTGAGATCATCAAACATTTATTGAACACTCTGTAAGGTGCAAAATACTGTGCTAAGTGCTTTACACCATCTCACTGCATGTTCAATTACCCCACGAGGTACGTGCTGTAGTTACCCTTATTTTACAAATAAGGGTGCCAAGGCTTCAGATGGTAAAATAAACTACCCAGGATGACATTCAGTACTAAATGTCAGAGTCACTTGTCAGTTCGGGTGTGTCTGGCACCAAAGCCCATCTCCTTACACTATGATAAGCCCTTTATTTTACAGATAAAGAAGTGGAAGTCCTGAGAGGTTAAGACCATGGTCACTCTCATTCTAACTCTTCGTCTAGGTCTTTTTCTGCATTATATCTTCTCAGTAATTTGTTTATTCCTATGCATTTTGTCAAGTATTTTTGGCCTTTGTGCATCCAGCTAATGTGTCAAATTGATTTAAAGTTACTAGATTTTTAAGCATTTAGATAGAATAAGATTTCGATTTTTAAAATTTGTAATGGAATCCCTTGGTTTGATTTTTAGTGAAGCATTTTGTACCAGACTCCTATAAAAGAGACACTGTCTCCCATGTGCTATTAAAAGTTGGACCTTGTGACCACTGTCTGACTGTGTTTTTCTTTTAGAGAAGTCAGAGGGGGCAGTGTGTGACTTCATGGAAAAAATAGCCACCAAAGATCTATCCAGCAGCATTTTTAGTTCTTTAATTTTGGTAAGCTCACACTTTCAAAACAGATTAAATTTGTCTGATTTATTTCAGAAGTATATATTACAAAGCATTCAAAGGCAAGTGAGAATTCAAAGTCTCAGAGCAGAGCTAGAGAGCTTTTCACAGAGATACCACTTAGGAGGTAAGCATTTCTCCTGGAAGCTTTAGTTATTGTATTTTTAGAAATATGTTCCCATTCTTTTCATTATTATCAAAAGCATAACTAATTAGTATAAATATCTTTTGATATTCAGTTGACATATCATTGTTAAAATTGTTGTGTTTTTTTTTTTAATATTTCAAGAGATGGAGGATATCGTCAAGTCCTAGAAGGGTTCTACCATTTTCTTCTCCATCCTAAAGAGACTTGGAAATTAATGGGTAACATTTTGCATGAAATTACTGGATGCTTTTCTTCTTATCTCTGAGGCCTTCTGTGGAGAATTAAGAGGAGGTTGAATGCACGCATGGATAAAATGGATCATCTTAAAGGATTGACGTTCCAAAAATACATCAGCAGGACTGGACAGGTTTGACATAATGAGATTTCTATTTTAGCTTGACTTCTGGAACTCCGAATAAACTATAAACTGAGCTACACAAGGTCCTGGGGAGGAAGTTTCTCTTCTAAAATATTCTAGCTGCAGATAACATTTTTCTTATTCAGATCCTTTGAGGAAATTATTTACTCATCCATTTCCTGAGGAATACGACTATTAGACACTTACGACTTTTAATACATGAAGTGGAATAGAAAGCAGCAACTTGTATCATACTGGAAAATAAAGTTTCATCAAGAAACAGACCCAGAAAGAGAAGACATCTCTAGGTAAGCACAGGGTGAGATGGCAGAGGCTCCTGTGGATGCCTCAACTCTGCCCGTAACTGTGAAGAAAAAGAAAAGTCTATCCATTGAAGAAAAGATCGACATCATAAATGCAGTAGAAAGTGGTAAGAAAAAAGCAGAGATTGCAGCTGAATATGGAATAAAGAAAAATTCATTGTCTTCTATTATGAAGAATAAAGACAAGGTTCTAGAAGCCTTTGAATCTCTGAGATTTGATCCAAAGAGAAAAAGACTGAGAACTGCTTTTTACACAGATCTGGAAGAGGCACTAATGAGGTGGTATCGAATCGCCCAGTGTCTGAATGTACCAGTTAATGGTCCAATGTTGCGTCTAAAAGCTAATGATTTTGCCCAGAAACTGGGACATAATGATTTTAAGTGCAGCAATGGTTGGCTGGATCGCTTTAAATCCAGGTATGGTTTAGTATTCAGAGCTCAACCTGTAGAAGCTACAGGTGTATCAGTAGACCCTTCAGATGTCTGGCACCAAAACATACTTCCTTATTATTTAAATGATTATCATCCTAAAAATGTTTTTAATGTAAAAGAGACTGGGCTGCTTTATCGAATGTTGCCTACAAATACATTTGCATTTAAAGGAGAAACATGCTCAATTGGCAAGTTATGCAAAGACAGAATAACTCTGGTGGTTGGGACAAACATGGACGGCTCAGAGAAGCTTCCTTTGCTTATCATTGGAAAGAACAGAAATCCACATTGTTTCAAAGGCGTAAAATCATTGCCTGTGTATTATGAAGCTAACAAAATGGCACGGATGACCTCAGTTGTATTTGAACAATGGATGCGGAAGCTTGATGAGAAATTTCAAGCCCAGCAAAGAAGAGTGGTGATTTTTGTTGAATCGTTTCCTGCACATCCAGAGGTAAAAAACCTAAAATCCATTGAGTTAGCGTTCTTTCCGTCATGTTTATCTTCCAAACTTATAGCCATGAAACAAGGTGTTATTAAAAGCCTTAAAATCAAATATCGACATTGTCTCATTAAGAAATTTTTAAGCTCTGTTGAAGGCAGCAAAGAGTTTATGTTTTCCCTGCTAGATGCAGTTGATACCTTGCATCTCTGTTGGAGGGCTGTCACCCCAGAGACTATTGTTAAGAGCTATGAAGAGGCAGGATTCAAATCTCAAAAGGGAGAAAGTGACAAGACAAATGCAGAGACGGACACTGGTCTTGATTTGGTCGTCCATGCCCAGGCGGCAGGAGTGGAATTTCCTGAAGGCTTATCCATAGAAGAGTATGCTGGCCTGGATGATGATTTAGAGACATGTGAAGCAGCACCAAGTGATGATGCTGTGTGGACCAAAGAAAGTAAATCAGATGAAACTGGATTTTATACTTCTGACGAAGAGGATGATGGTGGATCTCTGGGAACCGAACTCCCTTTACCATCAAAAAATGTGGCAATAACCGCTTTAGATACTCTGAAAAGTTTTCTTAGAAGTCAAGATATGAATGATGAGCTTCACAATTCTTTAGCAGACCTTGAAATTTTTATTAACTCTTTATCATCTAAGTAATTATTTATTGTACAACATCTGAAGATAATAGCTTTTTGTAATACATTTTACTATTTAAGGTATGTGAAGGGAAAATACTACTTAAACCTAAAAAATGAAAAACTAGTAATCTTTGGTTTAATTGCAAATGTCTTTAGTCTGAAGAGCAAAGTTCCCTACGTAGCTTAAATAATGAGTAAGTAAATGAAAAATATGAATTTCAATTTAGTAAGGTTTTGGGGAGCAGAAAATGAATTTCAGAGGCCTTGTACTTGAAACATACAGCATATATGTCAAAAATAAAAAGAACTCTCCAGCTGTTTGATTCATACAGGTTGAACTGGTGATTGCTATTTTCTGTTTTTTATTAAGTTCAGGTCATGTTCTAGGATATTTATCTACCTCATCTAAGAAACAAAATATCTATCTATTGGTTAGATATTTAGTTTTATAAACATATATATTCTAACTAGACTTAAATATCAAGTGTTAATTTTAAATTATTTTTCTCATAACTAGCTAATCGTCCTAATAAAAACTATGAAAAATTACTGAAAATAAAATCTGACCCAATTATATACCAATATGATTAAAAATGTGTCTAACTTTCAAGTTATTTCTATATAAGATCAAATAAAAGACTATGACCGTATCAGATTTTTTTTAATCATCTATAACCAGAAGGTGATATGGGTTCTTCCTAAATATTTGTATGTATATGTGTGTGTTTAAATAGAAAAGTACATTATTGAAACATGTATTAAACTCTTACGATATTTATATTTTAATAAGATTACTCTTAAAAAGTAAATATGAATATACATATGCAGTTACTAAAAAAGAAAATGTCTTACGTAGTTCTTAGATAGTTTTCCGATTTTAAGAGCTGAAACTTTTAATCTGTAATGTTGAATTTTTTGGATTTTACTGAATTTTATTTTCAGGAAAAACTGATTGTTCTTTCAGCATATTTTGATTTTTTTTTTTTTTTTTTCAAATCCAGTGGGTAACATTTTGGATTAGCTTTCTGTTTGGGGAAGTTTTGTCTTCAGAATGTTTTAAAATGTTGTATGAAATTATTTATATTCCATCCATAAAATAGTCTTTAACCAACAGAAAAATATAACAATGTGTCAGACTTTACTGTTGTTAAATTTTAAATACTACGTTTATTTAACTTATTACATCTAATTTAGTGTTCCCTTTGAAAAGTATTTTGAAAAAGTATAAAACATTATACAGATGATTTTTATTCTGAATTATCATTAATCTGCCAACACAAGACACATTTGGAAGGAAATATTTATAGAAAGTATTTTTATTTTCCACTGTTGATTTACTTTGCTTTTGAGATTTAGTTACAGTAAGCCTTAAAAATATATTAATATTAAGAAAGTTTCTTTTAGAGTGAAATACGGATTATTTAAATTTAATTAAAAGCATTTTTATTAATGATTTGATTTAAAATTTTAAAGTGGTGGAATCATGGACTTAAATCATGGACGTTGATCTCTCTTAAGAGCCCCACCTGTAACCAAAGTACTTGGTGTATACTGAGCCCTCAATAAATTTTTTCTCTTTCTTTCTCCACTTCATACCATTTTGATATCAAATATTTTATTTAATCATTCCAGATATTTTATGACATAAGAATTATTATCTCCATTTTTACAGATGAGGAAATTAAAACCTGGAAAGATGACTTGGGTAAAATCTCAGGACCAAAACTAAAATGCAGTAGTTCCCCATCACCTCGTCCTGTGTTCTTCTAACTATATGCCACAATACTTCTTTTCTATACTCTATAAAAGAAAATTCTGTTGTTTTTTTTCCCTTGAGTTTAGGGCCCTGAGGTCAAAGTATTTCAGAAAATACCCTGCCTGGATCTTTGCTGATAGCTGTATTCATTAACATCTCTCCTGAGAACATTATTGCTAATGAAATACCAGGACCTTTTGATTTGATAATTCTGTACCACTTTAACACAGAGGTTCCAGTGGAGTTCTAATGAAAATATTTAGAACAACTTTAATATTCCCAAAGTGTTGAAAGTACCTACTCCTTTTTCCTCTGTATGACATCATCCATTTTTTACTTCTGGGGCATAATAAATCTAAAGGTGATAAAATAAGACAAGGCTCCTATAAAGAATAAGCAAAAGATGCCTGCAGATTTAAATTCAAAGATGAACTTTTAAGTTGTTGATGACGTGCATGCTTCTGTGTAGTTTACAAGATATATAGATTTAAATCATTCTCAGAACAAAAGTTTTAAAAAGTCACTTTTCCTAAGACAGTCACTACTGCTTGCCTCACTCCTGATTTATCTTCTCTATACACAGTCAATACAAAGTTGGGACTAAATGTCACTTGCCTTTTCAAAGAACTTGATTTACAATTCACTCATTTTTCAATTAAATGGCATTACTTTCATTATTCTTCCTTATAAATTCCTACTGTTTCACCAGTGTTTTTGCCTGTTTCTACTTCATCAAGCAACATATCTTGTGTTGAATTTGGGACATGGTTTCACTCCACTAGTAAGAGGTTTGGTTCAGGATAAAGTAGGACAATGAGTAAATCAAGGCCTGTGGGTTTCATGTTACATGCCTGGCTTCTTATTTGGACCTAATATCAAATGTTAAACCTCCCTCTTAGTGTATACAAAGCAGTATAATTGGAAGGGGGAGTAAAGTAGGAGAGGAAGAGTCGAAGGAGAGCTTGCCATGCAAACATGTCAGATGTCAAGAGAAGCCCTCTCAATCACTGGCCCAGCAGGGGCATGGTAGAGACAGGCAGATAGAGGTTTGCCTCTAGGAAAGACGACACCACACATCTGCCCAGAGGTTCAGAGTCCAGTGGTGGGCTGGATCTTTGGGGGCACTAAAAGCTGCTTGGGCTGAGGACAGAGTGGTATAAGGCAGCCAGACAGCTACCCTAGCTGCTGAGAGAAGATCCCATGAGAGAAAGGCCTAGGTTAGGGGCCACGATATGCATACAATTAAGTTCTCAGAAAACATTTCATTCGCTGGAATATATTAAATCTGGCCCTAGTTCTATGCTACCTTGCAAAAGACATTTCATTTCTCTGAATCTCAGTTTCCTCCATCCATAAAATGAGACTGACACTTCATTTGAATTTATTTTGAAGATGAAAGAAAAATTTGCATGTGAATGCCTTTAGCAAACTCTGAAGTGTTCCAGAACTGTAGAGAATGACCAGAAAGGTGCCTCTATGTTGCTACTCCCAGATATGCTCAAGTATTAATATTGTGGTCGCTAAACACCACGGACAGTTTTCTCATTGAGATTCTTCTGTGCAGTAAACCAGAAAAGCCAACACTTCTAGAAATACGCAGTTCATCTGTAGAAATAAAAAAATTATTTCCTTTTTGAATGAGGGAATAAGGAGACTTTGAAACCTTCACTTTTAAAAAACGGATCCTCATGGAAAGCAATTCAATAAAATAAGTACTCATTGTGAAGTAGCCCTTTCGAAGTAGCCCCTTCCATCACCACGCTAGCTGATTTGATTGTACTGTTTCCTTGGCCTGTGATTAACTTGTGTAGCTGAGGGTAACCCCGAGTCGGGGGGAATACTAATATACACACTGCTAGTGTAATCTGCTTGGGTTGCCATAACAAAATACCATTGACTGGGTGGCTTAAACAACAGAAACTTATTTTCTTACTGTTCTAGAGGCTGGAAGTCTTGAAATCAGGGTGCCAGCTGGTCAGTTTATGGTGAGGGCTCTCGCCTTGGGTTGCAGACAGTTGTCTTCTTACTGATACTCATGTGACCTCTTCTTTGTGTCAGCACAGGGAGAGAGAGCAAGTGCTAGCTCTCTGGTGTCCCTTATAAGAGCACTATCCTGTCACGAGGACCCCATCTTCATGACCTCATCTAACCCTAATTACTTTCTTAAAGCTCCATCTCCAAGTACCATCACACTGGGGAGTTAGGGCTTCAACATATGAATTCTGAGTCATTCGTTCTGTCCGTAACGACTACCTCGTACCGATGAAGGTACAGTTGACCCTTGAAAAACACAGCTTTGAATTGCAAGGGTCCACTTAGATGTGCATTTCTTTCACTAAATACATACTACAGGACTACACTGGCCCCCAGTTGGTTGAATGCATGGATACAGAGAGGAGACTGTAAAGTTATACGCATATTTTCAACTTCCTGGAGGGTCGGTGCCCCTAACCCACAAGTTGTTCAAGGGTTAACTGTTCTCACATATTAATTTAGTTTTCAATTTGCTATAAACTAAAAAGGCATGCATATTTCAGGACTTGTTAATTAGCTGTAGCTATTAGCAAAGACTTTAAAATTTATGAAACTTTAAAAAGAAATGGGAACATATTTCATGTCCTTGAACAAATGGACTCAACTTTGAAATATGTCCGTTTTCTCCAAGTTAATTTCAAACAAAATCCCAATGCAGGTTTGCTGAAAAGTTTGCAAAATAATTCTGATTTTTATCTGGAAGAATAAAAATGTATCAATATCTAAGGAATTCTTGAAAAATAAAAGTAGGTAGTATTTGACCTATAGCAGAAGTTTAAACGGTATAGTGTTGGCAAGGGAATTAATAGGTCAATCAAAGGAATAATGTATGATGTCTAGAAAAAGACAAAGAATTTGCATATGATAAAAATAGTTTTTAATCAGTGGTGAAAAAGATGGATTATTAAGTAACTGGCACTGGGGCAACTGGTTAACAATATAGGATTTTTTAAAGTCATATTCAAAATGAATCCTAGAAGGATTAAACCCTTAAAAGGAAGAAAAGAAGGAAAGAAAGCAGAAGAGGAAGAAAGGAAGGAGGAGAAGAAAGGAAAAGGAAAAAGAGAAAGGAAGAGAGGAAAGAAACTTGCAAACACCAAGAAAAATATAGGTAAATGTATATATTTTAATATTACTTCAACAGAGATCTTTTAGAAAGTATGATACTCAAGAAAAGTAGTTGAGTATTAAAATACTAAGAAAGTATGAAAATATTTTCAACATCACTAGAAATCAAAGAAATGCAAGCAAAAATGGGATATCTTTTGGGGGAGGGCGTAGCACATTAGAAAATGTTATAAAGAAGGATAATACCAAATGTAGGCAAGAGCACAGAAAAATGGGTGCACTGTTGTTGGAAATATAATTTGGTACACTCTGTTAAAATTATAGCTGACATGTATTAAATGCTTACTAATTACCCAACTGTTCTAAGTGTTTTGCATATGTTGTCTCACTTAATCCTCAGAATACCTCCAATTATTATCGTTTCCATTTTACCACTGAGAAAATTTAAGTACAGCTACAGCTAATAAATAACAAAACAAGGATTTAAACCCAGAAAACTTGACTTAGAAATATGTTGTACATGATATAAATTCATCCTAACAAAACAAAGATATTAAGAATATTTGTTGCAGTGTATACAGGACCATAGTTCCTTATCCAAAGCCTTGGGGGCATATATGTTTCAGAATTAAGAATTTCTCAGATTTGAAAAAGATAATAATGCATATACTTCATATTATATAACACCCCCTGGGAATACTATGGCAGCATCCCCAAGCAATAATTTTGTGGTGAATCATATTTGCATGAAGTCAGATATGTAAAGATTATAAATAGCTTAGTAGCTTCCTAGTTTTTACTGCCAAATAAGTTCATGTCAGGCCAGCTTTTACCACCACGCAGGTTACAAAAAGATTTTCAGAGCTTTTCATGTTTCAGAATGCAGATAGCAGATTGCAGTCCTATAATAGCTTAAAGCAAAAACAAAAACTATTTGAAGGTTTTTAAGAAAATTGATTACGTATATGTTTACGTTGATGAAACGTCAAGGTCTAAACTCTTCTAAAATTTCTTTTACTTGTGTGTATATGCAAATTTCCTTGCTTGAACTGAAGTGGATATTTTCTAAGTTCAACTTGCAAATTCTGGAACTAAAATCTTCTGATTCTCCTTTTTGAACATCTTACTGTTACCACAAGGCTAGGAAATTCCTTGCCAAGTGAAACAGAAACTATACATAGTATTGAACTGGTGAAAAACTAGACTTGCTGGTTTAAGGTACTATAAATTACACGTTCACCTTCGCTCCTTAGTCCAATACAAGTCCAAAGAAGTCAGCTTCCTTGATAGGAAAACTCATAGCCAATGTGTCAGGGAGAAAGATCAGAAGAATAGGAGCCCCATTTCACTCCACTTTTACTTATTTTTTTCTGAGTCATCAAATCCCAACAACATCATGTTTTGCTTTTTAAAGGTGGACTCATATAACCCCTTTATATCCTTCCAATAGTACCTATTAAATATAGGCAGGTTGTTGATATGATTAAATATTTGCTCAATTGGGGAACTCAATGACGTTACAGATAGTCTTGTTTCCTGTATTAGGAATAAAGACCACGTTTTGTTTTGTTTTGTTTTCCCCTAACTTCCTCTTTGTATGCCACTAAACTCTCCTGCTGTTAATGCAAAGTCAGAACAGCATTGCTGGCTGGTGCCACACGTTATTTTCTATATCGCAAAATAGATAACTCAGCACGGAGATAAGAGTCATTTTCATGTTATTACCTGCCCCACTGAGCACAACTGCTCCCATAAAAAGATCCAGAATTGCATCTCTCAACACTTGGAGTGGTTTGCAGAGAGATATTTGCCCCACCCCTACACTCTAAATATGTATGAGAATTTCATACTGTTTATTGCAATGAACAGTTAATTCCCAAGTAAAATTAAACCAAACAAATTAGTTACCAAAAAAGTAAGGAAGAAAATAAAGCAAATAACACCAAAAAACTCAGACCTATGCACTGCAACCATTTTAATTGTTGTAAAGTCACCCAGCAATAAACTTGGTAAAAGAAGACTCATATACAATATCACAAGAGAATAATCATTAATTTGACATACTCTAATTTTTAATTTAAAAATATGGGAAAGTATATACAATACAAATATCTACCAATTTACATAATATGATGTTTGCTTCAGATTACCATATATATCCTTTATTTTCTTAATTTATTCCTAAATATTTTATAGTTTGGTTGCAACTGTGAATGGAATAGTTTTTTAATTTTTAATTTTCTGATTATTACTAGTATAGAGAATAGTGAATGATTTTTGACTATTTTATATCTAGTCACATCATCAAAGTTTCTTACTAATTCAAGTATGGTTTTTAGTCAGATCATTTCATTATTTAAAATTGGGATCACTTAATCTCTGTGTTTTTTTAATTTATACTAATTATTTTATTTTTCTTGTCGCTACTTCAAGGCCGTGAAATAGTCCTCTGGATTTTCTTCTAGTAGCTTACAAGCTTTGTTTTCATATTTGGATTTATCCTTTGTGTGGTAGAGGCAAGGATCTAATCCTGTTTTCCTAAAGGGAAAGTTATCACCCTATCTGACTAGTTTACTCTTTTGTAATGTCTTTTCTATTTATAACAAGTTCCTGCACCTGCACTGAGAGGTCATGCTGAAGAGTTTAAATCCCACAATGTCTGAGTAATTTCTAAAGTGAAATTAAATTTTAAACCAGAAGACAATATCTAAGTGGAAAGATTTTTGTTTTTCTGTGGCTAAATGGAAATGGGGGCTTGTGGACAAGTAAAGTTTAATTTTTTTTTTTTTTTTAATTTTTGTCTGCGTTGGGTCTTCGTTGCAGCGCGCAGGCTTTCTCTAGTTGTGGTGGTCGGGGGCTACTCTTCATTGCAGTGTGTGGGCTTCTCATTGCGTTGGCTTCTCTTGTCACAGGCTCTAGAGCGCAGGCTCAGTAGTTGTGGTGCACGGGCTTGTTTGCTCCGCAGCATGTGGGATCTTCCCGGACCAGGGCTTGAACCTGTGTCCCCTGCATTGACAGGTGGATTCTTAACCACTGCGCCAGCAGGGAAGT